>NC_067495.1:120914027-121199310 GCF_947179515.1 Apodemus sylvaticus
TTACATAAGTCGGCTCCATCTCTGTGTCAGCCTCTTTCTGTCCTACTACCAACATGCAAATTCCATTTTCTCTTGGGACATTCAAAAGAAATAACCTGTCAGTGCTCACTTTCAAGACTGGTCAGGAGAGTCAACTGCCAGGTACACATGGACAACACTCCTCAGAGACATCTCTTTCAAAATCAGAATACTTGCGAACACCAAGATCATGTTTCCCCACCAAGCAATGGAGTAAGAATCCCTCTTTAATTGCAATCTCTTGCTTGTCACTCATTTATGATAATTACCTGGTGCTTTGAGACATTTGAGTTTGAGCACTTCCAAATTCCTCCCAGCTTTTGCAATCTTAAAATTCAATTCTATATTCTCCTAGATTCCCTTACACTGAGAACATTGTGGATTGACATGGGCTTTCATGAATGGATAATTTGGCAACAAGCTGGAAAGGCATTTCATTTGCCCTCTGACTGAATTTTCTAAATAGAGACTCTACATCTCCACACTATAAAGGCATTATTCTCCTCTACTGGAATTATGGTAATTTCATTATGCCATGTACTATTATCATCCTGTCAAAATGAAAATCTTCCAGAGAGCAGGCAAAGGCCTTATCAAATCAAGTGGAAGTGATTAAGGGCAGTTTTAAAAAATAGAACAATTATACATACACTGTTAAATAATGCAAAGAATGAGAATCCAACTAATCTTCAGATTTTCAGAAGTAAAGTTTACAATGTGGCAATTCATTGACTCAATAGCAAATTATCAATTCATTAAATGTTTAAACCATTTATCAAAACTGTGAATGACAAAGCAATCAGAGACTTGAATAATTAGACTCTGAGTCTGTTCTTTGTATAAAATGCAAATGCACCCAGCACAACATAATTTCGTACTTAATGTTACTCATCTAACCAGCATATTCCTGCCCCAATGTGAAATCTTTGTTTTAATCATGAGATACAACTGATATGGAAGCCACAAAAGAAAATCTCATTTATATAATCATAACAAGCATGTTATCATGGTTGTCAAAATTAATTAAACCCAATTCACTCTGTTTTCTAAACTTAAATTTGACATAAAACATTTTGGCAAAAGTCAAACCTGCTAAAGAACTGCAGAAGTCGGTAGGTACAACAATCAATTGTGAATCCCCATAGTTTGTTTAGCTTCAATGAAAGAGCTACTACTGATTATAAGAGACTAGACCACCGAAACAATTTTTAGAGCTTAGTAGAGTGTGAACATTCTCTCTGTACAAGCTTTAAACTTTGACTTCTAGTAAGTGATAATTCCCACTGGTGCAATTACAACAAAAGAAAAAAACTGAAAACCCTCTATTAACTGACACTTCTGGGGAAGACATTCTTTCCTAAGGCAAGGGATGCCTGTATTTCATATTACAATGACAACTTGATCATCTTCCAGGCATAGCCAGTATTCCGCCTATACCAGTGTTTCTCAAACTTCAGTATAGATCAGAAACATTTGCAAAACCTGTTAAATGTACATATCCTGAGGTCTTACTACACGCTTCATTCAAACTTCTCAGCAGGGACTGGAGTGATGGCTCAGTTGGTAAAGTGCTTGCTATATATGCATGAGAGCCTGAGTTTGGATCCCTAGCAGCCACATTAAATGCCAGGTAAGGCAAAGTTTTCCTATGTCCTCGTTTGCTGTGTTAGACACCACAACCAAAAGCAACTTCAAGGAAGAAATGATCCGCTCAAATCCAAATGGATCAAGGACCTCCACATAAAGCCAGACACTCTGAAGCTAATAGAAAAGAAACTGGGGAAGACCCTTGAGGACATCGGTACAGGGAGAAAGTTTCTGAACAGAACACCAATAGCGTATGCTCTAAGATCAAGAATTGACAAATGGGACCTCATAAAATTGCAAAGTTTCTGTAAGGCAAAGGACACCATCAAGAGGACAAATCGGCAACCAACAAATTGGGAAAAGATCTTCACCAACCCTACATCAGATAAAGGGCTAATATCCAATATATACAAAGAACTCAAGAAGTTAGACTCCAGAAAACCAAACAACCCTATTAAAAAATGGGGTACAGAGTTAAACAAAGAATTCTCACCTGAAGAACTTCGGATGGCGGAGAAACATCTTAAAAAATGCTCAACTTCATTAGTCATTAGGGAAATGCAAATCAAAACAACCCTAAGATTTCATCTTACACCAGTCAGAATGGCTAAGATTAAAAATTCAGGAGACAGCAGGTGTTGGAGAGGGTGTGGAGAAAGAGGAACACTCCTCCACTGCTGGTGGGGATGCAAATTGGTACAACCACTCTGGAAATCAGTCTGGCGGTTCCTCCGAAAACTGGGCACCTTACTTCCAGAAGATCCTGCTATACCACTCCTGGGCATATACCCAGAAGACTCCCCACCATGTAATAAGGATACATGTTCTACTATGTTCATAGCAGCCCTATTTGTAATTGCCAGATGCTGGAAAGAACCCAGGTATCCCTCAACAGAAGAGTGGATGCAAAAAATGTGGTATATCTACACAATGGACTACTATTCAGCTATTAGAAACAACGAATTCATGAAATTCTTAGGCAAATGGATGGAGCTAGAGAATATCATACTAAGTGAGGTAACCCAGACTCAAAAGGTGAATCATGGTATGCACTCACTAATAAGTGGATATTAACCTAGAAAACTGGAATACCCAAAACATAATCCACACATCAAATGAGGTACAAGAAAAAAGGAGGAGTGGCCCCTGGTTCTGGAAAGACTCAGTGAAACAGTATTCAGCAAAACCAGAACGGGGAAGTGGGAAGGGGTGGGTGGGAGGACAGGGGAAGAGAAGGGGGTTTGCGGGACTTTCGGGGAGTGGGGGGGCTAGAAAAGGGGAAATCATTTGAAATGTAAATAAATTATATTGAATAAAAAAAAAAAGAAAGGATCCTTTTGGTTTACAAGTTATAGTCAATCATTGCAAGAAGTCAAGGCAAAAACTCAAGGCAAGAACTTGTAGAAATCATGGAGCAATACTGCCTACTTGCTGGGGACAGCAAACAATGACAGGGACAGCCTGCAGGAGGCCAGGATGGAGACATCTCAGTAGCCCACAGCCGCTCTTTGTAACAACAGTTGTTCCCATTTCTCCTAACCTTAGCCCTGGACGACAGCTGTGTAGATTTCATTTGTGCGTGACTGTTTTTCAGTTGGCCTTGGTGTGCATAATTATTCTATCTGACTTTCTTACTTCTTTCTCCTTATGGTCTGGCGAATTCTCTGAAACTAGATGTTCCCTGATGTAATGATTCTTAAACAATTAAAAATTGAGGACACAGCACAGCACAGTCCTAATGGCCCAGGTGCACGCTATGTGTTCTCATCTTAGAAACAATGCAGTGACTGCACAATGGTAGTTCCAGATTAGTGCTTGACTTGCAAAGAAAGTTTGATGAAATTATTAGAAAATGAATTAAAGCCAACATTGGGACCCCAAAGAAAGAAAAAAACACGATTAAAGTTATGAAATAAGTTCTGTACAACATTTGAGAGTGGTTCCTGGATAAGCAAGTATAGAATATGTTAAATCTTAGATTAGTAAAACTAAGTCAAAACACTGGGACTCTTAGGAGAGTCATTGTGTGCAATGTGTAGAAGCAGAAAGCTAGGGGAACTACCGAGTTAAGGGTTAACTTGATTCTTTCTGGCCACTGCCTGGCAGCTTTGCCCATGTCATTTATCATTAGAGCTTCATAGGAAAATTCAAGTAGCTGGCCTGAGAGTTCTGAGCTCTAAAGTATAAGTTAAAGTTAAAGTTTAGATAATGATAAGTTTGTGATTATTATTATTTTGGATATAGGCCTGGGAATAGGGAAGCTTGAAACTTTGGGGAACAATTGTAATTCTTGATTCTTTGTGGGACTTGGTTATTCTTTTGAATTTGATTTGGCAACAATTATACAATGTCTTTTTTTTAAATCTGCTTTTGGAGTATCAATAAAAAGACTGGTGCAAGAAGAAGGCAAGAGAGAATGCAGAGTGAATGTAGAGAGAATGTAGCAAGAATATAGAGAGAATAAAGAGAGCATGTAGAAAGCGAGTAGAGAGCATGTAGAGAGAGTGTAGTGAGCATGTAGAGAACATGCAGAGAGCATGTAGAGAGCATGCAGAGAGCATGGAGAGAGCAGGTATAGAGCATGTAGAGAGCATGTAGAGAGCATACAGAGAGCATTAGAGAGCATGTAAAGAACGAGTAGTGAGCACGTGAAGAGCGAGTGAGAGAGCGAATGTGGAGAGCATGAAAAGAGCATGTGAAGAGTGAGTGAAGAGAGAATGTGAGGTGTGTGTGAAGAGTGGGTGTGTGTGAGTGAGAGAGTGCATGTGGTGTGTATGCGTGAGATGTGTGTGAAGAGTGTGTGTGAGTGAGAGGAGAGTGCATGCAGTGTGTGTGTGTGTGTTAGAGAGAGAGAGAGAGAGAGAGAGAGAGATGTGTGTGAAGAGTGTGTGTGTGAGTGAAAGGTGAACACACAGAGGTGTGTATGAGCGAGAGAGTGCAAGAAAAGAAAAGTGCACAGGAGAAAAGCAGAGTATGCAGGAGAACACAGAGTGCGCAGGAGGATGCAGAGTGCACAGGAGAATGCAGAGTGTGCAGGAGAATGCAGAGTGCGCAGGAGAATGCAGAGTGTGCAGGAGAATGCAGAGTGCACAGGAGAATGCAGAGTGTGCAGGAGAATGCAGAGTGTGCAGGAGGATGCAGAGTGTGCAGGAGAATGCAGAGGGTGCAGGAGAATGCAGAGTGCGCAGGAAAACACAGAGTGCTCAGGAGAATGCAGAGTGCGCAGGAGAATGCAGAGTGTGCAGGAGAATGCAGAGTGTGCAGGAGAATGCAGTGCACAGGAGAATGCAGAGTGCGCAGGAGAATGCAGAGTGCGCAGGAGAATGCAGAGTGCACAGGAGAATGCAGAGTGCGCAGGAGAATGCAGAGTGTGCAGGAGGATGCAGAGTGCGCAGGAGGATGCAGAGTGTGCAGGAGAATGCAGAGTGTGCAGGAGAATGCAGAGTGTGTGCAGGAGAATGCAGAGTGCACAGGAGAATGCAGAGTGTGCAGGAGAATGCAGAATGTGCAGGAGAATGCAGAGTGCACAGGAGAATGCAGAGTGTGCAGGAGAATGCAGAGTGCACAGGAGAATGCAGAGTGCGCAGGAGAATGCAGAGTGCACAAGAGAATGCAGAGTGTGCAGGAGAATGCAGAATGTGCAGGAGGATGCAGAGTGTACAGGAGGATGCAGAGTGCACAGGAGAATGCAGAGTGTGTAGGAGAATGCAGAGTGTGCAGGAGAATGCAGAGTGTGCAGGACAATGCAGTGTGTGCAGGAGGATGCAGAGTGTGCAGGAGAATGCAGAGTATGCAGGAGAATGCAGAGTGTGCAGGAGAATGCAGAGTGTGCAGGAGAATGCAGAGTGTGCAGGAGGATGCAGAGTGTGCAGGAGGATGCAGAATGCACAGGAGGATGCAGAGTGTTCAGGAGAATGCAGAGTGTGCACGAGAATGCAGAGTGTGTGCAGTCTCAAGCTGCGAGCGAATGGGCGAGAGAGAAGAGAGTGAGAGAGAAGAGAAACTTTAAGCCTTGAAAAATTGCCTGTCAGCTTGTACCCAAAAAGTAGTCTGTGTATATTTAGTATGCGCCTTCCAGATATCCCTGCTTCCAGTTAAGAACTCTGAGCCTGGATCCTGTGTCTAGGCTGGACCCTGGCTCCTACTGTCTCTCTTTGATTGGCTTGCTCAGCTATTTTTGTAGACAGCAATCACCTTGCCAGGGGCAGAAGTGGCTGGCCCCTCCCATGTCAATTAGCAATAAATAAAATGCCCAACAGCTAGGACCATGAGTCAATTGAATGCAGATGATTCTTCAATTAATGTTCCATCTCTCCAGGTTCCATGTGTGTTAGGTTGACCGATGATGCTTTGGTAGCTTGTAATCCCAGCACAGGAAAGTGTGCCCTCCCCCCAGTCTTTGAGCAGGAATTTCAGAACTCTGCTAGCCACTACAACTAGGGTGTAGCTCTATCCCTTTGTTCTCCAAGGACCTGCAGCTTCCTGAGATACACTAGCCACCTGATGCCAGCCTCCTGCAGAGCAAGCGAACCAGTTCTGCAGACCTGTTTCCAGCCTTTGGAAGAAGGGTCTTCCCTCGCCAATATATTTGGAGACCCCCCAACAAACTTTGAGCCTTGAACAAGAAATTTATCTTGGCTCCATGTTTCTCTCGCCATCCCGCCATGCTGTTTCTATCCTCAGCTTTCCTTTCAGGGAACCTGGTAACCTGTTCGAATGTAGCCGTGGGTGGCTATAGGAAAGACAGAGACTGGAGGATCCCTTGGGCTTTCTGCACAGCCAGAGTAGCCAAATCAGCATCGTTCCCATTCACAGAGAGTTTGTCTCAAAAAGTAATAGGGACAAATCAGTGGCTACACCACTGAGGATCACACATACAAATCACTCATGCTCATGCAGGCAATCATAATTAAATTCAATGAAAGCAAATAACATTAAATTAGGAGAGGGCTTATTAGGAAAGGGGATTTCAATAGGAAAGAGGGATGGATAAGAATCTGCAATGGGGCTGCGTGTCCAAAATTAATGTATATGTGTATGAAATTGTCAGATAATGAAGAGGTTAGAGATAGCTTAGCAGGTCAAGAGCACTTGCTGCTTTTCCAGAGTACCCAGTTCCCATGTTGGGACACTGACTGTGATTGGAGCTTCAGAGGATCTGGAAGTCCTATTTGAGCCTCTCTGCATACTCAATATACACACAGAATATACTTACAAAACACAAACATAAATAAAAGTTTTAAATAAGGTGGAAAAGAATGAAGAAAGACTTCCAATGGCAACCCCCAGAGATAACCTCTGGCCTCCACATACAAGTACACACATACACACACACACACACCTCAGCCAGACCTCAAAATCTTTATTTTTAACAAATACAGTAGGTAGGTTTTCAAAGTAGTAGTTAGTCAAAGAACCTTTGGAAATGTTTCCACATAGCGTTTTCCTTCTACCTTGGCAATATATTATTTGGAATCCTCACATTATGAATCTGCCCAGCATCTCTCTGGAGTGCTTTCTGCACGCTCTATTTAACCTCCACTTATGCTCTCTGGCCTAACCCCATCTCATTAGCCTGAACTAGAAAACAGCATATAGTTCTGACTCTTTCTCCATATATCTACCTCTGGCATCTTCACACATGCATTTCCTTTAGAAAGCACCAGAAACTGCACCTTTTCTCAGAGCCTTCCACAATCCTCCCTTCAAGCCGTTTCCCAAATATTTGGGACCAGGAACCACTCAAGTAAATGTACTCAAACCTCCCACCTACCAATGACAGCATTATCAAAACCTTTGGTGCCCTCAATATTACTCTGCAGAGTAGACAAGGGGAAAAAAGATGCCAAAGAAAAGGTGCAGTTTTCTTTTCTTGAAATTTCAGTTGTCTGCTGATATGAACTGTACAAGTTATCACTAAGATGACTGTAGCCATCTTGACTGTGGTCTCCATTACCCTGCCAAATAACCTTGGCATGCATTCAGAACCACATGGAACAAACAAAGTCATTAAGATAAATCATCCAAAATTTTGGTGCCAGCCACCAATGTTTTGATTCCTTCCTTCTCTCCCCCACACTCCTTTCTTCCCTCTCTTCCTCACCTTCCTTCTCCTCTCTCCTCCTTTCTCCTCCCCCTCACCCCCCCCCCTGCTCCCAACCCCCTCTATGGATGTTTCAGTGCATATCCTAGTCAAACCTCACACTGAAAAGCCTGGTGACTCAATCCTGATGGCTGGGAAGACAGGAATGTGCCACCACACCAGGTTTCAGCCTAAGTCTTAACATAATTGTTTACACAGTACTGGTATTTTTGCATGTGGTTTTGTTTCTAAGGAAGTCCTGCTACATTTTGATTGGCAATGGTTCACAGTCTATATTAGCATATAAGCCTCTTCTTCCTTATCTGGGATGTGAGGCTCTTCTCTGACTGGCACCAACACGTGCTTCTTTCTGTCCCTAAGTCCCTAATAAATGTTCTCCGTGCAATCCTCTCAGAAAACTCCTGGTGGTTCTCACATGTCAGGCCTTGCTCACTCACTGAGAAAACTGCCAAGTAGGAATTCACTGGGAGAACCTTTCCTATCAGTGCCTGGGTCCCACCTTACATCTGCATTTTTAATTGTTTACTTTATTTACATTTCAAATGTTGTCCCCCTTCCTGGTTTTTAAAAATAACTTTATCCATACAATATATTCTCATCATGAACAAATACACACACACACACACACATACCACACACCATAAGAACACAAAATTGGAAATCATAATATATAAGCAAAGACCAGTAATGTTTTTTAAATGGCCAAACAAAGCATTATAAAACAAAAACTTCAAAAATGCCATCAAGTTAGTTCTGTATTGCTTATCCACTGCTGGACATGGGACCTGCCCTAAGTGTGGTTTGCACACTCAGTGAGTCTCCATTGGAGAAGACTAATTTTGTTTTTCTGAGGGGTTGTCAATTGGGCAGCCCTTCTGGTATAAGGATGGAGAATCATGCCCACTTTTGTTCTCAGCACTGGGACTTGGTGTGACTTGGACTTGTCTTTTAGTTTATATGTGCATCAGTACTTCTGTGTCTGCAAGGCAGTTTTCTTGGTGTATTCCATCCCCTCTGATACATTTGTGATTCCGAACTCTGGTGCTATTAACCTTTGAGGCTGGATAAGTCTTTTTTTGTGTGTGACAGGGCTATGCTGTCTTTTCTGACTGTTTAGAAGCATAGCTGGAGTCTACCCTCTATGTGCCAATGTTACATCAGTACAACCAAAAATATCTCTTGACATTGCCAAATAGCTCCCTAGGGGAAGGTAAACAAAACCATCCAGTGTTGAGAGCTGTGCTTCTAATTCAATTAAGTGAGAACTTCTCTGAGTGCAGCACAATGTTCTTAAAAAAAAAAAATACCCCCGCCCCCGGGGATGATTCCAATTTACAACCAAGGTTAAAAGCTACTACTTTATAGAGATCATCGAGCCTTGACATTCTCAACTCTCAAATGGGGATGATGAGAATATTGGATTCATAAATTGTTCTCAAATCAAAGAAAACATGTCTGAAAATAAAGGTGGTGTGGTATGAGTTCTCCCATCTTCTGTGAAATACGTATCCTGGGCTTGTGAAATTGTGGTCAACAGTTTACCTATTTTTTTTATAACCTGTAGGCAAGGTAATTTCATGAAACTCACATTAAATCCAAATTTTGTATTCATATGCAATGGTTTGAATACGGCTTGAGTATTTCTCCAAGAATCCCTGTCTTAGAAGCTTTGTTCCCAGCATGGTGATATTGAGAAGCAACAGAAAGTTTAACATGAAAGCCTAGTTGAAAGGTTACAAGTCTAGTCCCTCTCCATGTCCTTGAGCTTCCTGGTTAAGAATGTGATATTTTCATAATGATGCATACCATCTACCATAGTGCTATACAGGGGGCCCTCACCAATGCCACTGCTATGTTATTTGAATTTTCCACCTCAAAAAGTATGAGCTACTGAACCCACATAAGACTAGGCCTGTCATCAATCCACTATGCATTAGGAATGGCTAGTGCAACCACACCTCACCTCCTGAATTTGCTGACTACTAGTGGAGGGGAGGCAACTGCTACCTGTGGTTAAGAGCACTTGTTGCTCTTGCAGAGGACGAGGGTTCAATTGCAGGTGGCATGTTAGATGTACAATAGATGATACACTATGGGTAGGAACACACAAGGCCATGCCGGTGAGCTTCCCATTCAACTCTGGGATGACCTTGCCCACACAGCCTTGGCAGTGCCAATGGATGCAGGGATGATGTTCTGAGCAGCCCCACAACCATCATGTCACAGCGTCCCAGAGGGACCATCCACAGTCTTCTGGATAGCATTTGATATTAGGAGGATCTTGAGACTGACATATGGAGACGGCCTTCCCACTGATGACATTTTGCAGTTTCCCATCCTCAGCTTTACTGTGCCATGAACTTGCCATGGGAAGAGTCATACTGGAACATGTAGACCACGTAGTGGACATAAATGAAAGGGTCATTGGCAGCAAAAATACCTGCTTTTCCAGAGTTGAAGGCCGCCCTGGCAACCAGGCACCCAATCCATTCAAATTTGTTCACTCTGACTTTCACCCTAATGCCTCAGGGAGGAGGCTGGCACTGTACAAGATGTAGCTGTCTCTGGAAAGGGATTGGCATAGGAGACTATATTTTTAAAATTAAACTTTAGATTCATATCTATTATTTAACTATGTAGACCTACAACTCTTAAAGTCCTGAAATAGAGAACATGATCGATTTTAAATTTTTATTCATTTTTAATGTTTTGAGTATTTTGCCCGTATGTATACCACATATATGTGGTATCTATGTGTACCACGAGCATGACTGATGCATGTGGAGAGCAGAAGAGGTCATTGGATACTCTGGAACTGAAATCACAGAGGGGTGTGAGCTGCCCTGTGGGTGCAAGGAAAGGAATCCACATTCTCTGGAAGAGCAGCTAGTGCTCTTAACTACAGAACCATCTCTCCAGCTCCTCCCCTTTTTCTCTAGCAAGATTTTTCCCAGACCCAAGATATTTTAAAAAAGACTGTTCGAACTAAGGAGAATTCAAATGTGAAGAACTGGGATCAGGAATAGAAATGGGCTTAAAAATGAAAAGGGATTCCCAAGCCATCTGTACTTAAGAGTATTGGGAAATTTTAGGGGTATTTCCATTAATGTTAGGAAGAAGGCAAAAATAAACTTGCTTAGGATATCATCTTGCCACATCATACATTATTATATTGAAGGTCATAGACAAGGCAACAGTAGAGGAAAATAACTAAATATGTTAAAATTGAAAAGGACTGTATAATTATGATGATGAATCTTCACCAACAACTTGACTAGATTTAGAACCACTAGTCAAGACAACGCAAGAGGCTCTCTGTGAGTTTGAAGTCAGTCTCATCTGCATAATGAGTTCCAGGATGGCCAAGGCTACATAGTAAGACCTTGTCTTAGGAAGAAAACAAATAGAATACATCTGCGTATAAGTATAGAAGTTTTTTTTTTTTCAGAAAGTTTTGACTAAAGATGGAAAACACACCCTGAATGGGAATAGCATCAACCAGTGTCCAGCGATGAGCAAAACAAAAATGTTAACTAAGCATTCATATCTCTCTCCTTCCCTGGCTCACACTTCAGACATGCTTGGGAGGATTGTAGTGCTCTACCCTGAAAATATTCAATAATTTTAGAAAAAAGGAAACCTTTTCAGGTGTCAAAGAGATTATGTTAGTTATAAAGCTTGTTCACCCACATGAAATGGGGGCAGGAAATGGTGTTCATACCTTCAGACACACATAGGCAGGCCCCTGGAGCTTATTGGCCAGCCTGCCCTAGTGAAATTGATGAGTTTCGGGTCCAAATCTGTATACACATGCACACACAACCATACAAACATGTATACACACACATGCAATTTCTGTCTGTCTGTTTGCTTGTTCGTTGTTTTTTGATATAGTCTTGCTGACTGTCTCAGGATTGCCTTGACTGACATGGAAGTCACTATATAGACTGTTGTGTCACAAAAATTTTCTTGGAATGACACAACACAGACATCTATTCACCCCAGATAGGGAGCCCACAATGGAACAAAGTACAGATAGCACTCGTATCTGACACATTTACCACTATTACCTTTGTAGCTTTCATAACACAGGTGTCTAGTAATATCTAGTAACACATATGATGCTTAATCTATATCATAAACATATGTCAACATTTGCAGGGCCCGGTGAAAAGGGCCCAGTAAAGTAACATTTTTAAAATATTGATCCGCAATGTTCCAAAAGCATGCATGTGTAAAAACTGCATCTTAAATAAGGATTAACTACAAGTTTCCTTTTTTTCTGCGTAAGGATTCAAAATTTTTATCATAGAGTCTTAGGCTTTACATTGAAACTAGCCCCAAAGAAATATCACTTGTCCAATTTTGGAATGTTATGAAACAATATCCCCCAGTTTCCTAAACAGGTTACTGAAATGTTTCTGTCCTTCAAGCATAAGGTTGCAGCACACTGACACCAAAGTAGATAAAACAATTGAACTCTTGTCTATTACACTGAATATTAAAGGGATTTGGGATAACATGAGTCAATGTTATTTTTCCCACTAAATGTTCCTTTTGTTTTGGACATCATTTTCTTTATACCATTTAAACTTAATTTTAAAGTTGCATATAAACACATTGTTTATACCCACACATACACACACACACACACACAATATATCAATACAGCATATGTTTCTCTGTTTTTATTGAACCTGAGAAAAATCTTTTATTTAAAGCACTGTTATTGCCTCCTAAAGTACTGGCTGCTTTTCTAAGCAATTTTTGTCCCTTCCTGTGTAATTGGGAGTGCAGGAGTTATCCTGGACTAGGAAGCAGGTATCCTGGGAAGGAAGATGGTTTACATCTCAAATGGTCAAGTGTTGCCCAGCTGGAATCGGTCCCCGTGGAGATTGTCTTTCATAACAGATTTCTTCTGGGGAATAGCAGAATTAGTAGGGTTTTTTTTTCTTTTTTTTCAAAACTCTGCTTCAGCAAGACGTGAAGAAAAAGAGTCCACAGGAGCTCCTCTGAGTCCAGATAGGATAACAAGAGGGCTGCCGGGGAACCCGCCACTAGGAATGGATCTGCTCAATCACCTTCGTGGCCCCGGCCCTCCTCCGATGGCTGGCGGATGAGGAAGGTAAATGTCCGCTCTGTGAAGCAGACAGCTAGATATGCGCATGCGGAGAAGGAAGCCATCAGGAGGTGAGGAGCGGCTCACACAGAAGATGGTGTGTGTCCAAACAAGGACTGCTCTGTGTCGTCACAGAAGAATGAGGTCCTGCTGGGAATTCCCTCTGCAGGATCTGGTCTGACTGATACACAGTTCTATAAATGTATATGTTGTCTCCTTATCTCTTTTGTATAGTTTACTAAAGTATTAATATAGTTTTAAGAAGTAAATATTTTTGGTTGCAAAACTTGAATCTTCATCTTTATATGATCATATCCAAAATCTTTGATCTAAAAGAAATAAAGGCCCCGTATTTAGTCCTGAAAAAAAAAAGAGTTACCCTGAGTGGCAGCCCTATAGTTTACCATATTAGCCAATTATAGCTGAGGAAGAGGCCCTACACAGAGGAGGAAAAAAAAGATAAACAAAGCACTGTTACTCTTGCGTCTGCTTGTCACACTCACACACAAGTACAAGAGAGAGCAATCTGAGTACAACAGCCTTATGGCGCAAGATTATTATTAAATGATACTGGAAGAAAAACCAAATTCCCTTGTGGAGAACTGCTTTCCAGAGGAGACCTCGCTCACTTTTTCCAGATTTTCATCTACTTTTCAGTTGAACTCCTTGTGCTATCTGTCTCCCTGGCAAGTCTGCTGTCCTCCAAAGCCTTAGGCAATGATCTCTTCCTGGCTTTCTTCTTTCTCTCTCTCTCTCTCTCTCTCTCTCTCTCTCTCTCTCTCTCTCTCTCTCTCTCTCTGTATTTGGCTCTCTGGCTCTTTCTTGCTCTCCCTCCCCCTCCCCCTAACTTTCCTTCTCTCCCCCCTCCCTGTCCTACTCCACTACTCTCTCTTACTCCTTCTCTGGACATCTATGGAAGCTATCCCCTAGCTGTGATAGACGAGGTAGATAAAGACCTACTGGAATCCAACTTGGGGAGTGGCCAGAAGCAGGCAAGTGTGTAAGATTGTTAACACCACTTTGACCCACATTCACCCAGCACCCCCCCCCCCCAAAGTAATCCTTTCTCCAGTATCTGTAAGATGCTGTGAACTTAAAAGTTCTCCTTCACTAGGGCTTCTCCCGTTTCTGTTTCCCTAGCCTGTACCTGACCTTATCGCCATGCTGAGAAGTTATTCTAGTCTCCGTTCCTGGAAAGACACCACCTGCCATCTTCACAGTCAGTATTGGACTTGCCCCAGCTCTGTGCTTGCCCATAACAGCCTGGGCTTCTCTCTACTTTGGTAGACTCTAGGGTCTGTTTCCCGGGATCTTCGCTCACCCTTGAACACAAAATGTGAAATCTGAACAACATGGAGGATGATTTTCCACTGATTATGGAGAAGTTTCTCAGTTCATGTGGACTTCTCCCGACTCCTTTCCCCCCACAGAAATGGGTCACATCTCATAGTGTCACAATCATCTGTGTAAGTTGCCATAACTCAGATTTCTGGAAACCAAGTGTGTATGGGGTGGAGGCCAGAGGTGCACTCTTTCTAATTCCTAGATGTTGCTGCTTATGCACCCTTAGTGCCCCAGGCCGCTGTGACACAGTCCACTTCTAGCAAAGGTTTCCGTTCAGAAATCTGAAGGCTTCTCCATGGCTGTGGAGCTTGTTCTGAAGACCTCACACTTGAGACAGAGGCAAAGCTAGGGTTGCTTACGAAGACAGAGGTTCGTCTTATTTGTTTCCCTTGCCCCCATTTCTCCTGCTCTTTTGCTTGTCTCTGTCTTCTTTCCATACAACACATAGGGTTCTCTGGAAGAAAAGAGCTGACATAATGAATATATATTCAAAAAGGATTTATTAGATTAACTTATGTAGTATGATCTAAGTAGCTGATGTCACATCAGAGAGGCTGAGAATATGGTAGTTGCTGGATCCATAAGGCTGTGTGTCTCCATTGTCCCCACCTGGCAGAGTCCTGGCCTGGAAGATTCCTGTAGAGCAGTGGTTCTTAACCTGTGCGTCAAACTACCCTTTCACAGGGGTCACCTAAGACCATAGGAAAACACAGATATTTACATTATAATTCATAGCAGTAACACAATTACAGTTATAAAGTAGCACTGCCCATAAATTTTTGTTGGGGGGAAGGTCACTACAATATGAGGTATTAAAAAGTCATAGCATTAGGAAGGTTGAGAACCACCACACCTTAGGGCATGTTGGAAGCCTGAAGAAGCTGGTTCTAATAGTATTAAAGGATCAATAGTGGCAGCCACAGAGTAGATGAACTCAGCAGGCACAGCAAACCCCAAGCCAGAAAACAAGCAGTAAGCTTTCATTATTCTATAGCCTTTCATCTGGGCCACCAATGAGAAGATGCCACTCAGCTAAAGGGTAGGCCTTCCTACACCAGTTAAGACAATCAAGACAACCTCCCACAGACATCCCACAGGCCAACCTGACATAATCCCTCATTAAATCTCTTTTCCCAGGTGATTCTAGGTTGTGTCAAGTTGACATTTAAAATTAGCTGAGTGCTCCTCTGTTTCCACTACACCTGAATTCCATTGCTCACTCTCATCCTGCCCAAGACCTCTCTCATGCTCCCACTTTTCATTTGATCTACTTTGATACACACATACACACACACACACACACACACACACAAATGCAAGCAAGCACACAACACATTATGAATCTAAAATATGTGATGTGTTTTTCTAAGTCTGACTTGTTCTACCTGATCATTTCATTTTCCGGAAAATGTTAAGGGAATCAGTACACTAACCTATATCCCCATCAGTAACATTTAAGACCCCTGTTTCCCCACAACCTCATCCACATTTATCCTTTATTTTCTTGGTACAATCCATCCTGACTGGGGTGACATGGAATTTCAATATAATCTTAAATTGCACTTCTGTGAGGGCTAAGGATGTCAAACACCTTTTCAAGGGTTAAATGGTCACTTGTATATCTCCTTTTGAGAACAATCTATTCAGATCATTTATCTATTATTTGAATACTCTGATTTTTGTGCTTAGTTTGTAGAAAGTTTATATAGTCTAGATATCAACCACCTATTTGATATATAGCTGGTGGTGTTTCTTTCACATTATGTATTTATTAATACCAGTGAAGAGATGAACTTGCCAACAAGATTACAGGAATCTTCTCAAATGCCACCAGAAGGCATGGCCCACAGTAAATGTGGACCTTTCCACTTCAAAAGATCCAGATTTAGGGAGGGTCTTCCCACTTTAAATTACCTAATTAAGAAAAAAATCCCTCACAGGTGTTGCTTGGCCTGTCCTCCCATTTGGCCCACCTGCCTAGCCAACCAGAGGACACCGCTTGTGGGCAGAGCTTATTGAAGTCACTCTTGGCTGCTCCCCTCAGAACTGGGTTGGGTGGAAAGCAAGATTGCTGCTGTCTAATCTGAGCATTAGTGGCACCAAGAGTTTGTGCCACCAGAGGCGAGACCTGTGGAAGTGAAGCAATATGTGTTGCAGGGCAGGCGTTGGTGAGATGTGTGCACCTTTTGCCTCAGTCTCAGATATTCTGCAATTTAGATCCCACACAAAATCACTGGCAACTGCTCTTCCCACTCCCAGAGCTCTTGCTTGCTGAAGGGGAGGGGGAAATCTGAACAGGAATTGGCTATCTTTTGTATTCAAGAGCACCTTCTTACCATATTCTTACTACCTGGAGCTCTCAGAGGCCATATAAGCAGACAGGACTAATGCAAGATGGTGCCCAATCATTGCACCTTAACTAAATGCTGGCCTGGAAGAGACTATTTGCTGCACCAATGAGCTCTGCAGATCCCAGGTCCTGCCTACTTAGGCTGCTCTTCTGCACAGTTCTAAGGTCTGTCTTGGTTGTTTTCTGAATCTCCCTTTTTGTTGTTGTTTTGTTTTGATTTGATTTGGGTTTTTAAATTTTTCTTCTATTTATTTGTTTGTTTATTCATTCATTCATTCATTCATTCATTTCATTTCATTTCATTCATTCACTTTACATCCTGATTGCAGGCCCCGCTCTCCTCCCAGACCCACCTTTACAATTTGTAGCAGATATGCAGCTTGGTCTTCATGTAGATCCCCTAAATTAGAGTGGAGTCTGTCTCTGACTCTGATGCCTGCCTTTGGATCCCCTTCCCCTAACTGGACTGCCTGGTTGGGCCTCAGTGAGAGAGGATGTGCTCCACCCTGCTGCAACTGGATGTCCCAGGGCAGGGTGGTACCCAAGGGGAACCAGAGAAGGAAAGGGGTAATGGGGTAGGAATCTCTCATTCTTTCTCATCCTCTGCTATGTATTACTGAGCCTCTCCACTCAGGCAGAAAAACTTCTCTCTCACCCTCTGTTCCACTCACCAATATTCCTAGGTGATGTATTTGATTACTCTTAAAAGTTTATCACAACAAGCTCCTCACATTGTTATATCATAGACAAAAACATTGAGATTGACCAGCACACAGCTATAAAGTGCCCTCTATCCCTCCCATATCCCCCTTCCATTCCTCCTGAATTCATGAGCTCTCTTCTCATTGTTATTGTCACAGAAATATAAATGCACAAACATTTAGCTATAGCCTGCTGGGTCCGTTTAGTGCTACTTGTGTGCATATGATTTCAAGGCTGCCCAGCGGATGCTGATAGCCAATTGAGTAAGTACTGATAACCAATTGGGGGCCTCATCCCTAGGGAAGATTAGTTCTCCTGTTCGCAGGGGTTTTTTTTGTTTGTTTGTTTGTTTTGTTTTTTTTATTCGATATATTTTTTATTTACATTTCAAATGATTTCCCCTTTCCTAGCCCCCCCCACTCCCAGAAAGTCCTGTAAGCCCCCTTCTCTCCCCCTGTCCTCCCACCCACCCCTTTTTGGTTGCCTATAGTTCTTTGTCTAGGACTGAGGCCCTATGAGATTTCCTTCTTCCATGTTAACATGTGTATTGGTGTTGTGCTTGCTCAAGGCTTGTTTTTACAACCATGTTGTGGAGGTGTCGCTTCTCAGAGACTCAATCACACAGAAGATTCTTTTCAAGACTGTTGGCAACCAAAACTTCAGCACATTCCCAAAAGTCACTCACCTCATGCAGTAGATAGCTGCTCTCCAACTGATTTGCTTCTCGTTTAATCAGTGGATGCTAGTAAATTCTGCTGTTTTTAACTGCCCTTTTTCTGGTTTTGTGTTTCTTTTGATAAGTTTACTCCTAAATCCTCCCATAATTTTTGACGTTGTTGAATTATTTTCTTACTTTTACTGTACAGAAATAAGATTTCCTTCTGTATGATAATAATGGACCTTTAACACTGCTCCATGTATCCTCTTACTTCATTTATTAGTCACAATAATTCTTAGTATATTCGTTCGAATTTTCTACATACAAAATCATATGATATGCACTGTTTCTTCTTTCTTTACTTTTAAGATGTCTTATATCTCACTGTTTTGTCTTCTTCCCTAAGTAGAACTTCAATGTGTGATCAACTAGAAGTAGTCAAGATAGAAATGGTAGTAATGGGGCTGGGGACATTATTCAGTAGTTAAGAGCACTGGGTGCTATTGCAGAGGACCCAGGCTCAATTCCCAGCATCCCTATGGTTACTCACAAACATCTGTAACTCTGGTCCCAGTGGATGTCAGACCCTCTTCTAGCCTCCTCAGGCACTGTACACATGAAGCAGTGTCAGCCATGCAGGCAAAACAGCCATACACATACATAAAAAATAAGTGATAGTAGCATTCCTGTGCTTTGTGGGAAATCTCAGTTGTTTATGATTTCTGTAGACTCTCATGTCACATGTAAACTACATATGACTATAGATCAATTGTAGCTATGCTATTTCTTTTTCACATCAGTCTACAGACATGGATCTTTTCTCACTTTAGGACCCAATAGGAAGACGCTTTAACTTAGCTGGAATGTCCTACTCTCCTGGTAGATATCAAAACCAAGAAGTCATATATTGAATAGACATAGAAAACTGTAGCACATATACATCATGGAATATTAATCCTCTCCAAAGAAGAAAATTATGTCACTTTCAGGAAAACGGAACATGAGGTTATCATGCTAAGAGAAATAAAACAAACATGGAAAGATGAATATATGTTTTCTTGTATATCTTTTTATTATTATTATAAAGAAAGGAACAGAGAAGTTGTGATGAAGTAGAGTAATAGAGGAAAATATGATCAATATATTATATGCATTTAAGAATATCACAATGAAACTCATTTTGTACAATGAATATACACTAATAAAAATCATAAACTGTAAAACAGTAAAAAATAGCAGGTAAGAGTACTTTCTACTTTGGCAGAGGATGAGGATTTGATTCCCAGAACCTACATGGTGGCTCACGATCATCTGTTCCAGGATAACTCCAGTTCTAGGATATCCAATGTTCTCTCTGAGCTCTATGGGCACTGCATAGATGTGGTGAACAGACACACAGGCAGGCAGAATGCCCATACATATAAAATAAAAATATGTCTTCAAAAACCAAGAAAAGAAAACAAGAAAAATATCCAAACAATCCACATAATCATATACAATTTCTACTCAGATGCACCTACCACCTGTTACACAGGTTCCCCAGTCTAACCAGACCTGGAAACTGAAATATCTATAACACAGAAGCACTGGAATGTTCCTTTCAACATTTTTGCATTACGGTGGCAAGAAGCCACCTGAAATGGGTACAGTCTGAGTTTATGGCTCTGAGAACCAAGTGCCTGGATTTTCCTATCTTCAAAAAATTAAAATCGTTTTTTAAAGATTTACTTATTATGTGTAAGTACACTGTAGCTGTCTTCAGATGCACTAGAAGAGGGCATCAGATCCCCATTACAGATGGTTGTGACCCACCGTGTGGTTGCTGGGATTTGAACTCAGGACCTTCAGAAGAGCAATCAGTGCTCTTAACCACTATTAGCCTAGAAACTTGGAATACCCAAGACATAATTCACATATTAAATGATGTCCAAGAAGAACGGAGGAGAGGCCCCTGGTTCTGGAAAGGCCTAGTGCAGTAGTATAGGGCAATACCAGGACAGGGAAGTGGGAAGGGGTGGATGGGGGGAGAAAAGAGGGTTTATGGGACTTTCGGGGAGTGGGAAGCCAGAAAAAGGGAAATCATTTGAAATGTAAATAAAAAATGTATCGAATAAAAAAATTAAAATCAATAAGATATCTACCTCAATTCCTCCCACAAGAGGCACAGCAAGTCCACTAGGAATGACAGTCATATAGAACCATCTTTGTATTTGTTTCTGGGATAAGGTCTTATAGGTCTCCCTGGCTTATCCCATACTCAAGATCTCAGGCCTCAGTCCCATAGTGCTATGATTTAGGAAAGATGGGGAGCAAATTTCATCAAATTTCATTTCTAATTTCTACTACTTCTAAGAAGTGTAGAAAAAATCTTAACTAAACAAGTTCAATTAAATATAGTATTATAAAAATGCTTTGAGACCAGATTTCTTTGTGGTCAAGATGAGTTGACTCTTTAGAAGTTGTGGAGGGTTACAGAGAGAATTGCCCCTGAGAAAACACCCAGAATTTGAAAGTAAGGGAACATGATGACCCTGTGACTTGATAAGTATAATGGTAGCACATTTTCTTCCAAGCTTCACTGTCAGCCAGCAGACCGACTCAATGATTTAATTTTCACTATCGACAACTAATTTGAATCCAGAAGGTATTAGTCTCATAAAATTAAATGTTAACTTCCAGATACTACTGATCTGCTTTGGCTTGCAGTCAGCTCAAAAAGACTCAGTGTATTGCAGAATAAAACATTAGCCAGAATTGAATGTAAATTAGTACGCTTAGTTTGGTGTTTCCTCCACTCCCAAACTGATAACATCAGTTTGTATTCCTCAAATGTTCTTTGCAGCATTCTTGTTTATCTATAAGGTTTTTTCTTCCATTAACTGAATAAAAGTGTGAGGCCGGATATGGTGAAAGATTTCCAGTTTAAGGACAAGAGAGGACTGAGGTCACAGAGCCTTGGAGTCAGCCTGTCAAACAAAGGACAAAATGACACTGTCCCATCCATATAATACCCAGGAGCCATTTCCTGTGCTCCAAGTCTTCTCAACTGTGGGTCTGCAGCCAAGAACAGAGCTGGTTTTCTGACACCTTCATGAATGCCCCCCAAATATTATGTAGCCTCTTGCAGACTTGTGATCAAAGTGAAAGATTTTTCTTCTGCCATTTGGAAGTTTCACCATGCCTAAAATAAAGTCTTTAAAACAAACCCTCCAGCCCCCCAAAAATTAAGACCATTTTTATTCAATTATAATATTACTAAATGCCTTTGTGTTTCTACTGACATCTACTCCAAAGAGTTTGCCCTGAATTCCTCTCCATCCAATAATTTAAAAAAACGCTATATGTTGCACATCTACTTGCTATGGAGACAAAGAATTTAGAGCTTATTTGAGCCAGTAAGCATTCCAACTTCACCTGGACACATTTCATAGAGATGTTTATTCCAATTTGGGCCCTGTCATTTGAGAATTGTATGTTCACTTAGTCCCTTAATTGATCTTTTTAAAATTACTTCCTGTTTTGCTTTTTCAGTTTCTTGTATATTCTATATCGGAGGTTCTCACCACAGGGGTCACGACCCCTTTGGGGCGGAACAACTCTTTCACAGGAGTTGCCTAAGACCTTGAGAAAACACAGATATTTACATAGCAGTAGCAAAATTACAGTTATGAAGTAGCAATGAAAATAATGTTATGGTTGGGGGGTCACCTTAACATGAGGTACTGTATTAAAGGGTCTCAGCTTTAGGAAAGTTGGGAACACTACTCTATATATTAAATTTCTGCCTGATGTTATAGTAGTTTCCTTTTCCTGTTTCTGTGATTTTAAAGAAAACTGTCAAAAAATCAACTTAAGGGCTAAAGGATTTGTTTTGGCTCACGATTTTAGGGAAGTCATGGCAGCAGGAGATTCAGGCAATCGGTAACATTGCATCTAAACTCAGAAGACAGAGTGGGTAATACTGGTGCTTGTCTCACTTTTCTCCTGGGCAGGATCCCAGCCCAGGAAATGCTACTACTCACATTTAAAGTGGGTCTTCCCATGTCATTTAACCTAAACTAGACAATTCCTCACAGCCATGCCCAGAGATTTATCTCTAAGGAGATTAGACCCTATCCAGTTGACAATCAATTTAAACCACTACAGATGTCCTTAGCAAAGATTTTCTAAATCTGTAGGCATTTCATTCATATACTTAAGTGTTTCTTTTGCTGTACAAATGTTTTTCAATTTCATGAGGTCCCAGCTGTCAAATGTTGGTGTTAATTCTTGAACAATCAGTCCTTTTTAGGAAGGATTTGCCTGTGCCTATATAACATAAAACTATATAACATAGTTTTCCCTATGTTTATATCTGTTAGTTTTAGAATTTAGGATCTTTACATAAATGTCTTTTATATATTCAGAGTTGATTTTTATACAACGTTAGAACTAGGGATCTAGCTTCATTATTTGACATATTTACCTGATTTTCACAGCACCATTTATTGAATAGGTTGTGTTTTCTCCAATGTTTAGTTTTGGACGTCTTTACCAAAAACAGGTGGCTGTATTGGCACAGGCTTATATTTGGATCCTATATTTTAGTCTATTGATCTGTTTTGTTTATGTGCCAGTACCAGGATGATTTTGTTACTAGAGCTCTCCAAGATAACTTGAGACCTTCAGCATTATTCATTTGCTAAGGATTGCTTTGGCTATTCATAGTCTATTGTGACTCCATGTGAATTTTATCATCACTGGATTTTTTGTTTTGTTTTATTTTTTGTATTTCTGTGAAGAATGGTTTTGGAAATTTGGTCGTGATTGCATTGAATATGAAAATTGGATATGAAAATCTTCTCCAATGGGTGGGAGCCAGGAGGAGTGGCAAAAATTTATGCAATATGTCTTGGGGTATAATGCCTTGTAAGTGCTCAGTTATCAGGTGATTAAAGAAAGCAACCACGTTGGACACTGTGACATAAGATGGGAAAGTTCTCCGCCCCCCCCCCTCCGGCTTTTCTCTTGTCTTAATGCTCAAGATAAAATTATCTATTCAAAGAACCAGCTAGCTCTTTATTTCATAGGTTTTTGTTTTGTTTTGTTTCACTTAGTTTTGTACAGGTGTGCTTTATATTGGTATTTTTCATTTATTTGTTTTATTTCTTTTGAGAAACAAATGGTCTTCAGCCTATGTAGACTTCAGCCTTCCTAGGTAGCTGAGGATGTCCTTCAATTTCTGGTCATTCTGCCTCCATCTTCCAAATGATGGAATTACTATCACAGCTTCTTTATGCTCTTCTGAGAATGGAAGCTGGTTGTATTGTCCTCGACAAGCACTCTGCCAACTGAGTTCTAGTCCTGGTTTCACTGATTCTTGGGTTTTGATACTGTTTCTCATTTCCATTTTGTGTATTTCTGGCCTAGTCTTGTTTCTTTTGATCTGCTAGTTAGGAGTTTGCCTTGTTCTTGTTTTACCAAAGCCCTATCATAAATCATTCTTTTAATTAAGATCTTATTTTTTATTGGATATATTCTTTATTTATATTTCAAATGTTATCCCCTTTCCATTGCCCCCACTCCCAGATAGCCCCTATACCATCCTCCCTCCCCCTTGGTTCTATGGGGGTGTTCCACCACCCACCCACTACCACCTCCCCACCCTCGATGCCCCTATATTGGGTCATAAGATCCCATTGTTAATGCAGGCCCATATTGCTGTGAATTCGTCTCTTAGGATTACTTCCTTTTATCCCACAGGCTTTTGTACTTTGTGTTTTCCTTCTCATTTGATTCTTAGATTCCTTCTTGTTTTTTTTTTTTATAAATGATTCGTTTATTGTTCAATAATACATTGTTCAGACTCCATGAGCTTGTGCATGTTTTGTTTTGCTCTTGCTGTGGGTTTCTAGCTTTATTCTACTGTGGTCAGAGAAAATTATAAGTATTTATTTCAATTTTCCTATATTTGTTCACATTTGCTTTATGTCCTATTATATAATCTATGTTAGAGAAAGTTCTATGAGATGCCGAAAATAACATGTATTAGTTGGTATTTGGATAGAATAGTCTGTAGAATGTCAAATAGATCCATTTGAAAAATTATGCCTTTTACCTTATTCATTTTTCTATGTATGTTTTGTTCTGGGGACCAGGTTCAATCATTACTACTACTCTGAGACTAGAATATTGTCTGCAAACTGCAAAAAGTCACTATGAAAGAATACCCCCTAAACAGTAATAATAAAATAAGAAATAATCGCGTCTTGAACCAGAGGGGAAAGGGGAGAAAAGAAAAGAGAGAATGAGGACACAGTGGGGGAAAGCAGGCCTCTAACTTGGCACTGGGTAGTCTACAACATGAATAGCACTCCTTGCCTGTTTCCTGGTTCAGGCCTCAACTCTATGCAATCCTTCAGGGCTCGCAGCTGTTAGGCAGTGCCTTGGCAGGTCTTTACACAGTTAGATCCCATGCTAGTCCCGTCTCCAAGGCTCAAGTTGTGAAGGCTCTCTCAAACCTGAGTGGTCTTTTGTGATGTCACAGTGGCTGAGCTAGTTTTCATTGGTCAGGTTTTGACTATGGGAGTTCTTACATGTCACCTTAAACCTGCGTCTATGTTCCCCTGCAGATTCTGGCTCTGACGAGGTTTCCACTTCATTGACTATTGCATGGTTCTGATGTACTATTACTTCACACAGTTTAGAAGTCAGGTTTTGGCATATAGATAGTTTCATGTGTTTTGATTTTGGTTTCCTAAGACTGTGGGTTTATGGGGGTGGTGAGGGGTTGAAGTATTCATCTCTTCTCTTCTTCTGCTACTCCTCCTTTCTTCCTCCTTCTTCTTTTATTGCGAGATAACATTTTACTGCATGACCTTGACTGGCCTGGAATTCCTTATATAGAACAGGATAGCCTTGAGCTCACAGAGATGTGCCCGCCACTGCAACCCAATCATTGGTGTTAAAAACGTGCATCCCCATACCTGGACAACCAAGGTCTTTTAAAAATGGGATTTCTGAAAGGCATGCAAAGACGTCATGACTTGCAGTCAAAACTGATTACCTGAGTTCAAACCCAGAACTCATGTGGTGGAAGGTAAGAACCAAGTTTAAAACATTATCATCTGACCTCCATACATGTGCATGTGGGTACACTACCCACCCTCCATCCATAAACAAAACATAAAATAAAACAAAATAGTACCTTTGCTGGTTGTGTACTGAAAAGAGGATTTTCTTGGCCTCTCCCTTTTGCCCCATCCCCACCCCACTTTTCTGCTCTTAAAAATGTCTGGCCTCATTTCAACTCAGCTCAACATCAGCAGGGACTAGTGGACCCAGCTGCTTCAAAAGTATGTCCTGCCACCTTGGACGGCTGATGTGCATGACAGTGTAGTCCCTCTGTGATAGTGGGGTTGTGAAGAATCACATGTAGAGGAGGCCAAGCCTTCTTTACACAAGTCTGTACACACCAGTGGAGTTGCAATAAACACTTAACAGCCAAAAAATAATCTGGCCTCAGTGGGATGGGGATGCACTTGATCCTGTGGAGGCTTGATGTCCCAGAGAAGGAGGTTACTAGAGGGCTGACGGGGGAGTGGGTGGGCGGGTGGGGGAGCACCCTCTTAGAAGTGAAGGGGAGGGGAGGGGAAGATAGGGAAAATATTTGAAATGTAAATAAATAAAATAATTAATAAAAAATAAAAGAAAATATAACATTTTAACAAAAAATGACATTGAAAGCATAGTGCCAATTTTCTGCAAATCTCTGACTTAAGCCATGGCTCCAAGTCAGTGTACTACACTTGCCCTCTCTGGGAGAAAAGAGTTCACCAAGCAGAGTCAGTCTCTTGGACAGGTTTAGGACTTGCTTCCCTATTTGGCTTTGCAAACTTTCCTGTTTTACTTTACTTCTGAAACTAGGCTTTCAGTCATTTCAAACCTCTTTTCCAATATGCCATGGTTTGTTTGCCAGAGAGTCTAGCAAATTGGGCCTATGTGTCACCCACCATTTCCAACCTGTCTTATGTTCACTTTTGCCATCTTAATCAGAGCACTGTGCTTACCTCAGAGACCTTCCCAAGATCCAGCCTGTTGATGCTCTCTCATAGGAGAAGGTGGGGAGTCACCTGAGATTCAAGTCTCTCCCTGCTGCGCCTCCCTTGCAGCTATATATAATTGTGACTCAGGGCATGTAGTCTCATAAAGTACTATCATATAGAAGATGAATGACTAGCTCAAGATCAAGGAGGAACTCCATCTATATAGCTAAGGGACATCATCATTCATGCTAGGATGGGGCTTTTTGATGAAGCAGCAATTTTCAGGTCACCCATGCTCCTATAAGAATCCCTTCACCCATCTTTTGTAGGAAAGCCCAATAAAGTCATTACTCAACAAGCTAGAGATGGGATGGAGTTGCTAATTTGGTCTATCGTCAGTGTCTTCTCTGAGATGAGTAGACATTTGTTCCTGTGTCCTCATGAGAAGTTCACCCAAAAAAAATCACCTTTAATTAAAAGAAATTATACCAATCCTGAGAAAAGCCTTCTACAATAATTGTTCTAGAGTTAGGGAAAAGCAGGAATAGCCGTTATGGTACAACAAGCAACCTGGAAATTCATTTAGTAAGGCTCCCTACTAGAGACAACATGTCTGATTACCAGCCATCTTTTTCAATGAGTAATACTCCAAACTCAATCAGAATGTCAACTATTTGAAACTTAGAATATATTTTTCTGTAAGAACAAAAAGGTGATTGGGAGCTCAGACCAGATCCTCAAATACTCTTTTAAACTACTTGACTGCTACTAGTAATCTGTATTCCGGGTCTTGAAAGCAATAAGCTGTAACACAGAAAATAAGACAAAGGTGCCGTCATTTTCCTTCAAGTTACAGACTATTTTATGACCCAAAGACCAAACCTAGGTGTGACACCTCTGCTCTTTTTTCGTCTCAGTAATTTGTTTATTTATTCACTTTATGTCCTGATGGATGCCCCCCTCCAAGTCTTCTCCCTCACAAAGTCCCTCCTCCTACCCTCTTTCTTTCTCCTCTGAGAGGGTGGAGGCTCCCTGGCTATCCCCCCTGGCACATCAAGAGTCTGCAGGGTTGGGTGCATTACCTCCTACTGAGGTCAGACAAGGCAGCCCAGATAGTGGAATGGATTCCACAGACAGGCAACAGCTCTAGGGATAGTTGTTGGGGTACCCTTATAAAGACCAAGCTGCACATCTGTTACTTATGTTGGGGAGGGGGTAGGTCCAGCCTGTGTATGCTTTTTGGTTAGTGGTTCAGTCTCTGAGATCCCCAAGGGTTCAGGTTAGTTGACTCTGTTGGTCTTCCTGTGGAGTTCCTATCCCCTTTAGGGCCCTCAATTTTTTCTCCAACTCTTCCATAAGAGTCCCCAAACTCTATCCAATGTTTGGCTGTGGGTGTATCTGTCTGAGTCAGCTGCTGGGTGGAGACTCTCAGAGGACAGTTATGCTAGTCCCCTGTCTACAAGCATAGCAAAGTATCATTAATAGTGTCAAGGATTAGTGTGCTTGCCCATGGGATGGGTCTTAAGTTGGGCCAGTTATTGGTTGACCCTTCTCTCAATCTCTGTCTCATCTTTATCCCTCCTACATTTCTTGTAGACAGGACAATTTTGGCTTGAAAGTTTTGTGGGCATGTGGTATTTTTATCCCTCTACTGTGGGTCTTGCCTGGCTACAGAAGGTGGCCTGTTCAGGTTCCATATCCCCACTGCTATGGGTATGGGGGTATCTTTAGGATGTGACAGAGACCTGGGATGGGGGGAGGCTCCCAGGAGTCAATGGGGCTGACCACTGCTCTTTTAATGGTCCTCTCTAAAATTAGTTAACGCTTCCCAAGAGCCTGGAGGATATTATAATCCTTAGTTATAGATATGAGTTGTAGCAAATGGGGCAGGCTGGGCAACAGGTATTAGAAATCCAGCCATGATATATTCTTTGTAAAACATGGACATTAACTCTAGACAAACTGAGACACAAATCAAGGACTGTTTATCAAACATTTGTGCACATATATGGTTTGCAATAGGGCCAAGAGAAAAAAATTTTTAACCAAAGAGCTTACAACAGAACCAGCAGTGTTAACTCCACCAGGTGAGAAATAAGACAAGTACCACAATTTTGAAACAAATTTGAAGCAAGTATTATTAAATACTGGTCAGGACGATGGACACTGGCTAGGTCCATACTAGAGAGTCCAAGAGTACAGCGCCAAATTACATTAGTCAGGGGTTATAAAGGCAAACCCCACAAGGCTGTGTACTTTCTGTCTTCATCAAATCAGGGGCAATCAATCATCATGATGTACTTCCTACCTAAGTACCTCCCACCTACCTCCACCTACATATGATCAAGCACATCCTGTGCACTTGACTCAACTAAGCCTGTTTATGGAACTGGAAATACCTGGTTTGTTATCTTATATGAACAACATTCCTCAACATTCCAGGAAGTTATCTGAGCTTGGGCAAGTGGAGCTTATAGGGTCCAGGCATTTTTGTTTGTTTTATGATCTCTTTAAGCACAGCAATTTAAACTTAAAACATAATTTTAGTCAACATAGCAGCAAAACAAATCTCAACTTGCTGAAAAGTTCGTCTAAAAAATTTTCACATTCCTTCAGCCCAGGAACAGAATTGAGACTAATGTAAGTTTGCAGCTCGATTTACTAGGAGTTGACCATCCAAAATGATGCAAGCTGATGCACTACAAAGATGGGAGTCAAATGCATAATAATCTGTTGAGCTGATTTGAAAAGCATTTCTATTCTTTTAAAGAAATAGCAATGGCTCATTTTTTAAAACTTTTTATTTAAAGTAGTCTTTTCTTATACAGTATATCCTGACTACAGTTTCCCCTCCCTTTCCTCCTCCCAGTTCCTCTTCCACCATATCTTCTCTCAGGAGCTACTCCCTTTCTGTCTCTATTTTGAAAAAAAAAAAAAACAGGCTTATAAGAGATAACAGCAAAATACAACACAATAAAATATACTAAGGTAAATAAAAAACAAACAGCACATCAAGGTTAGACTAGGCAAACCAGCAGAAGGAAAAATAGCCCAATAGAAGACACAAGAAGTCACACTCTCAGGAGTCTCATACATACACTAAACTGAAATCCTTAACAGTTACATGTTAGTCCTATAAGAATCCAGAAAAGAACCTGCAGGACTCCATTTTGAAGGCAGGAGCCATTTTGTAGTATTGTTTCCTTTTTACCGTAAAAGCTAAGTTTTTGTTTTTAAGTTTCTGTTTTCCAGAATGTGACACACATCCATGACATTGAATTGTTTTTGAGAGCACCCTGACCCTCCCTAATCAGTGACCATGTGATGACTGTTTTTCTTTTTGAGATTTTTCTGTACCTATCTGCCACTGTCTCACTTGTATAAACCTGTCTTGCAACTACTCGTGATTTTACTCATTAAAAGGGCCTGAGAAACAGAATCTGGCTTAAAAATTGTGGTAGTGGTCTTACTCTTGTCCAGGGAGATGAACACCAGCAAACTCATACTTGGAATTTTTTCACAAATCAGTCCAGGTTGGAATATTAAAGTGGCTAGGACCATTTCTTAACTTTCTGTTCCCTTTCAAAGATCCATGTCTGATGACCTTGGCTTCCTCCTAGAATCAGGCTTCATCCTTTTCTTTGACTTTTCCCTATGTAATACTTTCCTTCCCAACCTCTCAGTACGTTCCTAGGAAATACTGGAACAAGATGCTGTCCCTATGGAAATCACCCCCCTCCCATTAACACTATAACTTAATTGATACTCACGTGCCTAGAAGACCTTACATCTAATTGTGAGAAGCTCATATACCACAGCCAACTAGTACGTGTTTTGGGTCCAAGGCCTTAGAGTACCTATAGAATCATATTACAGACAACTGCCTAGCCAATCTACGTGTATTAAAAACCAGGCCTAGAACATGAACTCCTGCTATCCCAATGCAGCCTCCAATTTTAAAACAAAGCAAAACAAAACTAGGGGCTGGAGAGATGACTCAGCGGCTAAGAGCACCTACTGCTCTTCTGAAGGTCCTGAGTTCAATTCCCAGCAACCACATGGTTGCTCACAATCATCTGTAATGGGATCCGATGCCCTCTTCTGGAGTGTCTGAAGACAGATACAGTGTACTCATATATAATAAATAAATAAATCTTTTTTTTTTAAAGGGGGTGGGAAAAGAATGGAAGAAGTAAGAACCCACAAAGTAGCCAAAGACCAGCTACATTCATATGTACAAAATATCAAATAAATGTTTTAAAAAACCTAATGTGTATCATACTAAACATAAATCTGTGCCATATATCATTCTAAGAATGTTACATAAATTCTTATTTAGTCTTTAGAAAATCCTGATAAAATGGTTGTTAAATACTAGTATTATTTCACAATGTGAAAACTGGGACAAAATCCTTTAAAAACAAAACAAACAAACAACAACAAAAAGCAAGAACAGAAAAACAGCAATGAGCCCAGAATGCCAGGCAAGATGTGCCAACAGGTAGGTGCCATGAAGGGGTAACCAACTATTTCCTGATTGGATAAGGGGCCAGCTCCACAGGAAGCAGCATGACTGGTACTGTACTTCTGATCAAAGCCCATGGCTTGAGAGGTCCCAGGCCAAGGACAAGCCTACTACTACTGTTGTTTTGCTAAAAGACCACATTGTAAAACTGCTTTCCGAATTTGTGTATGCACCACACAGATTAGTGCTGTGCTAAACCTTGGCTAGAGGAGCTTCTCTCTACACTGGGCATCGGTTAATGCAGAGATTCATAACCAGTCAAAGTGCTGAGAAGAAATGTCTAGAGCTTGGCTCTAGACAGGACATCTACAGTAACCTCCTATGGCTCAGAGCATTTCTAAAGAGAAAACAGAAGAAATGTAAGAGGCAGAGGATAGGGAGGAGTTTAATTCATTTTTAATTTAAATTGAAACCATGTTTCTTTTTTAAGATTCATTTATTTATTTTATGTATATGAGTACACTGCAGCTATACTGATGGTTGTGAGCCATCATATGGTTGCTGGGAATTGAACTCAGGACCTTCAGAAGAGCAGTCAGTGCTCTTAACCCCTGAGCCATTTCACCAGCTCCCTGAAACCATGTTTCTACAGACACTTTTTGTCAGGGCCAAGCAGATTTTTCTTGCATGTAGAGTATAAAAGGAAACACTGCTTGGGGCTGGAGAGATGGCTCAGCTGCTCTTCCAGAGAATCTGGGTTTGATTTCCAGGACCCACATGGTAGCTCACAACTGTCAGTAACTCCAGGGGATCCAATGCCATCTTCTGGCTTCTGTGGGTAGGTACCAGACATGCACATAATGTATAGACATACATGCAAGCAAAAAACAAATAGATATGCATATTCAAAAAAGAAGTACTTCAAGGATGCTAATTCTTGCCAATCCAATATATGCTTTGTTGTGTTTACAAATACAACTAGATATGATGAAAGTAACGAGAGAAGAGATATTAGAAGTCCCCACTAAAAGTGTGGCCACCTTGATGACTGAAAAACTGCTTTGCCCACACCCTGCCCTGATTCTTAGATACTTTTTAAAGCTGTAATGGCCATTCTTACCTGGGTCAGGCTTTAAAAGCTTAATTTCTTTGATATGTTGCTAAATGGAGGTGCTTAATGGAGGGAGCAGAAGGAAAGGAGAAGACTCTGATTGGACATAAACTGGATAAGTATGCAATTATAAATCAGACATAGCCTTTATTTCATGGATACGAGCTAGAAAATACTTAACCCCTAGTTTTAGGTTGACCTTTTTTTTTTTTCCAGATGACAGCAAGATGTCATTTAACTTGAGTATCTGCCTGACTAAAATGCTACTAATTTCTCTGCACCCACAAGTTGTTTTGTATCAGAACCTCAATTATACTGCACTATGTTTATGGATTTTATGATCCTAATTTTATGTAGTATGAAATACTACCTATCTCGGGTTGGACATCCCATTATTAACAAATAACATTTATGAATTTTTACTGGGTGTGCCTCTGCTAGGCACTACCATCTATGTACATTTTATGCTTTCTGGGATAATTGATCCAAGGCATCAATAATAAAGAGAAAAATATTCATGGCTTATAATTTTAAATTTATGATTATTTCTTTATGATACACAGGAAACCAGGTATAAAATAGCACATGAATCTAGAAAGCAGGTATATTTGCAGAGGACTGTGTCTACTTGAGAATGACCTAGGGCTAAGTGTGATGGAAGAGGTAGCTTTCCACAGATTTATCTAAAAAGGCACTGTGCCAGATTTACACCAAGGTAGCATTAGTACTTGGATGCCATGGTTAACTGAGTGCTCATGACCAAAAATATCACTTGGATTCCAGACCATTGATGAAGCAATTAACCACACTAGTCCAGGACTAAATGAGTTTCTGGAGGCAAATTCTATTTGGATATGATTCCATTCTGCCTTAAGACATTTTGGAGCCGGGCGTGGTGGTGCACACCTGTAACCCCAGCACTTGGGAGGCAGAGGCAGTCGGATTTCTGAGTTCAAAACCAGCTGGTCTACAGAGTGAGTTCCAGGACAGCCAGGGTTACACAGAGAAACCCTGCCTCAAAAAAACCCCAAAAAATATGTTTGATGAATGTCAATAGTAAATATTATCCTAAGGCACAGAAACAAAAGGCCAAAGTGCTTAGAGCCTCAGGTGGAGTTAACTCTCTCAACCATAGATTGTAACCTAAAAAACTAGATGCTGGTCTAAGAAACAACAAGCTCCTTCCAGTTAACGTTGTTCAGTGATGCAGACTGTAACACGGGGCAAGATAATTCTTTTTGAAAAAAATGTCTGTATTTGCACAGTTAAAGTATTCATCATAAAAGATAGGATGGCAATCTGTGCACGGATAGTACACACACACACACACACACACACAGAGAGAGAGAGAGAGAGAGAGAGAGAGAGAGAGAGAGAGAGAGAGAGAGAGAGAGTCAATTTCCCTTTCTTTCTTTTCTTTCTGGACAATTCAGACCTAAAGCCATTAGATAAGGCAGAGCAAGAAAGCCATCCATGGTAGACAGTGGTGGGCAGGGGCCGGGGCAGGGGCAGGGGCAGGGGCAGGGGCAGGGGCAGGGGCCGGGGCCGGGGCCGGGGCAGGGGCAGTCAACTAGATTAAAACGTCAGAGGCCAAGCGGAGGGAGGAGGGTGTTTTTGTGGAGGGTGCCTGCTAGGAGGGGTTAGAGTCCAGCTGTCTGATGAGAGCATCCCTGTGGAATGGCAGGCTGACTGACAAAGACAGCCCCTTTGGCCTGCGTTCTCAGAGCCTGAGTAGGATGAGGAGGACATCTGTGTGTGTGTGTGGGGGGGGGGGGTGGTGGTAATATGGGGAGAACATTGGGGAGGAAATCCGTGTCAGGGGAGCAGTTCTTACACAGAATCAGAGGCCTCCATACCTATAGAGCTTCGTGTCTCACCTTTTTGCTTGGGTGTATAATCTTCCACTAGAGCATTATTGATTTACCAGGGGATACGCTCTTAGAGAAAGCTCTCCTTCTCCTTCCCAGCAGCTAGCAATTGTAAAGAGTGCCAAAGCTAGAAATGTGGTATGTGTTCAACTTCTCCTTTCTACACTGGAATTTGGTCTGGTCTGAACTTGTAAAGGTTTTGTGCATGCTGTTGCAAGTGCTGTGAGATCATGTGTGAAACTGCCCTTTCCAGGCAGTGGTGGAGCACGCCTTTAATCCCAGCACTTGGGAGGCAGAGGCAGGTGGATATCTGGGTTCAAGGACAGTCTGGTCTACAGAGTAAGTTCCAGGACAACCAGGGCTACACAGAGAAACCTGTCTGGAAAACCAAAAAAAAAAAAAAAAAGACATTTTAGGAGGGGAAGGGAGTATTTTTATTCACCTGGAAAAAATGAACATGTGACATCACTAATATTTTATTACATTGATCAATAGTAATCTTATTTTAAGTATCTCTATAGATGAAAAGCTGTTGTCTGTATATATTGTCTTGTGCACCTCTACATCTCTGATGAATTCTACTAAATTACACTTCCTTGCCTGCTGTGCACAGTGGTTTTCTTCCAATAAATTAAATCTTCACAGTACATGTAACACACCTAAAACAGTGCCTACTCTATAGTAGGTACTCAATAACCGGCCTTAGTTTTAATTATTATTGGTGCTATATTTACAAGTTTATAAACTAGGAATCATCAGAAAGAAGCCCCCACTTAGGTATATTGAATCAGAAGCCCTTTGGGTGAATTGTCAGAGTGATTTTAGAACTCAGGTAATTCGAACGGAGAAATAGCATTTGGAAATTACAGAATTTAACCAGCATGAAATCCCAGCATTTCTGTTCTTATTTGGATAAATCTCATTTATAGACTTCTTATCTCTGTGGGTAATAAGTATATTACATCCTAACAACCCATGCTTTCTAAGGAATATTTTGAAAGAAAGGGCTCTTTCAGGATCAGAGCTCACAGGTGCCTTACAACCACCTGTAGTTGCAATTCCACGAGGATCTGACACCCTTTTCTGGCTCCCCAGACCCAGACAGATTCACATTATTAAAAATAAAACCGTTCTTACAAACTAAATTATGCTTCTAATGACACAAAATACCAAGCTAGTGTATTACAGCTTCTATAAAAGCAACCTGAGAAATCTGTATCCACAATAATGAAAAAAAAAAAAAAAAAAAAAAAAAAAAAAAAAAAAAAAACCTCAAGGCCAGACACAGCTTTTAAAACAGAGGTACTTTTCATAATATTTGCACCATGGTAACAATGAGTGTATTGAGTCTCTGATTTTTATAAATATGGTTATACAATAGGGAAATGTCAGGAAACTTACAGGGTGTTGTGGAACTAAGTAGATCCTCTTCTCCAGCCTTTCTTCCACACGCCATCCCTTTGTCTCACCCTGGAAAGACACTGACACAGCTGGCCATGGAATCAGATGGGCAATTTTCACTCTCCTTCTGACCCTCCAATCCCAGTTCTTAAATCTTATTCCCAGCTTGGCAGCAGACCACCTGCTATGGTCTCTCCTTCTTCTCTTCTCCAAAACTCAAGAAATTAAGTAGATCCTCTCCTACAGCCTTCCGTCCTCACTCCACCCTTTTGACCCACCAACACCCAAGATCCACTCCCCTGGAAACCAACAGGACACAATGGCTAGGGAATCAGATCCTCCTGGCAGACTCAGCTTTCCTCCCTTCTGTGGACCCTCTGAGGCCCCTGTTCTTTGAGTCCATCCTTATCTTGCATGCCCATTTCCAATACCTAGAAACAAATTTACCTGGGATCCCCAGTAGTCACACCTAACAGAGACTCAGAAGCATTACCTAACAGGTAACCTACAGGCACCACCACACACTCCTAGGATCCAGGAAAAAGAAACCTCCCACCCAACAAAAGCATGATCATATATCAACACCTAGAATTGTAATCATCCCAAACCCAGATACCTAGGACACCATAAAACACAAACACCCAGGACAGTAAGTCTCCACTAGAACCCAGCTAGACACAGAACTACAAACACTACTACAATAGACACAGAACTATAAACACTACTACAATAGGCACAGAACTACAAGCACTACTACAATAGGCACAGAACTACAAACACTACTACAATAGACACAGAACTACAAACACTACTACAATAGACACAGAACTACAAACACTACTACAATAGAACTTCAACACAGCTGAAGGATGAGACAAGAATTTCAAAATACTTTCTCATTAGGTTAGAGGTTCTTAAAAGAGGATATAAATAAATCCATTAATGAAAATACAGAGAAATGAAATGAAGAAAACTTTAAAGACAAGAAAGTAGAAATGCAATCAATTAATAAAAAACAAACTGAGGGAAAACAGCAAATGAAAGTTTTAAGAAGTCAAACAGGAAACTCAAAGGCAAGCCTTCCCAACAGAATACAAGAGATGGAAGGATCACACGTGTTGAAGACACCATGAGAGAAGAAATGGATAACACTATCAAAGAAAACTTAAATTTTAAAAAAAGGTACAAAATATCCAGAAAATCTGGGCTACTATGAAAAGACCAAATCTACAATAATAGGAATAGAGGAAGAAGAAGAAATCCAGGAGGCCAAAAATGCAGAAAATATAAACTAAAGAAGGCCATGCTTACCGAGGTACAAGATGCAGACAGAATACCAAATAGACCAGACTAGAAAACAAATTCCTGATGACAAATAATAATCAAAACACTAAACACATAGATCAAAGAAAGAATATTAAAAGTTATATGGGAAAAGCCTGGGTAACATATAAAGGCAGACCTATTAGAATTACACCTGACTTCCCAATGGAGAAACTAAAACCCAAAAGGGCCTGGGGAGAAAATCTACATATTCTTAAACCACAAATGCCAACCCAAACTACTACACCCGGCAAAACTCTCTATCACAGTAGATGGAGAAAGACATTCTACAATAAAGCCAAATATAAGCAATATCTGAAAACTTCAACCTGAAAAGGTAGGTTGAAAAGGTTAGCCACACCCAAGAAAACACAAGGAATAAATCATCTCAGACAAACGAATCAAAAGAGGAGTAAAAATACTCAATCAAAACAACAAAGTAATGGTGTTGGTATCAGGAACTGGCTTTACAGTTACAGGTAGCCTCCAAATCCAGCACTGATGGTGACATCACCCATAGGCCACAGGGACCCACACATCTGTTCCCATTGCAATCACCATACATTCCCAGCATCCACCTGGTTTACCTCCCACCTTTACCTGTGAGCAGTTAAGTCACAGCCTAAATAAAAGGCAGACCTTATCCTTCTGCTACATCCAAGAAATACACATTAACATCAAGGATAGACGTCATCTCAGGATAAAATATGGGAAAAGATATTGCAAGCAATTGAGATCCAATAAGGAAGCCAGTGTAGCTATTTCAATTTCACCCAAAAAAAGGCTTCAAAGTAAAACTAATCTGAAGAAAATAGGAAAAGAAACTACATAGTCATCAAAGGAAATCTACAGCAAGAAAATTGCAATTCTAAACATGCAAGTACCAAACAAAAGGATGCCTATACTTATTAAAAAAAAAACCACTACTGCAACTAAAATCACTCATTGACTCCCACAGTGATAGTGGGTGACCTCAATACCTCATTCTCACCAATACAGAGGTCATCCAAACAAAAACTAAACAGAGAAGTCCTGGAGCTAAATCACATAAACCAAATGAACCTAAGAGATATTTACAGAACATTTCACCCAAAGATAAAAGAATATACTTTCTTCTCAGCAAATCATGGAACTTTCTTAACAGTTGATCACGTATGTAGACACAAGGCAAGTCTCAACAGATAGAAGAAAATTGAAATAGCACCTTGTATCCTATCTGACGCCACAGATATCAACTACAGAAATAACAGTTTACAAAGCCATGGAAACTGAGAAGTTCACTGCTGAATGAAAGATGGGTCAAGAAAGAATTAATTTTAGAATTGAATGAAACCTGGTATAGTGGCACACACCTTGAGTCTCGGCAGAGCCAGGGGGAATCTTTGAGTTACAGGACATGCTTGTCTAGAGAACGAGTTCCAGGACATCAGGTTACACAGAGAAACCTAGTCTCAAAAAACTAAAAGAGAGCCGGGGCGGTGGTGGCACACACCTGTAATCCCAGCACTTGGGAGGCAGAGGCAGGCAGATTTCTGAGTTCGAGGCCAGCCTGGTCTACAGAGTGAGTTCCAGGACAGCCAGGGCTACACAGAGAAACCCTGTCCCGAAAACAAAAAACAAAAAACAAAAACAAACAAACAAACAAAAAAACTAAAAGAGAGAATTGAACGTTTCACTGCCTGAGGGAGTGACCAGACTCAGGAAGCAGAGAGACACATTGTATCCCAGGAGCCATGAACTTAACCTTGACAAAATCTATGACACATGCCTCTCAAGGCAGCTGGGAACCAACTTTATGGCTCTTTGCTATGTCTCCTTTCTTTCTTTCTTTTTTTTTCTTTCTTTCTTTCTTTCTTTCTTTCTTTCTTTCTTTCTTTCTTTCTTTCTTTCTTTCTTTCTTGTTTGTTTATGTGCATTGCATGCACTGTTCCTGTCCTCAGGCACACCAGAAGAAGGCAACAGATTCCATAACAGATGGTTGTGAGCCACCATGTGGATGCTGGGATTTGAACTCAGGACCTCTAAAAGAGCAGGCAGTGCCATCTCTCCACTGAGCCATCTCTTCAGCCCTCTCTTTTGCTATTATAATTTATTTTGTTTCATTTTAGGGCATGCAAGTCAATCCTTATAGGAGACAGCAGACATGGAGCAGCAAATAGATCTCAAGGCTATAAAGCTTTCTAGCATAGCCAATAACAAACTTCCCAGAGGCATTCCTGTGCACCATAGCCCAGAGAGCAAAAATAAAATAAAAAACAAGTAATGCCTTTGCCAGGTTTTGTGCAGCAAAAGAAAAGAGTAAGTCACATAGCTTTGAATATTAAATGGTTAATATTTCAGCATGAAAGTCTTGAATGTCAATGCTCAAATTATCACATGACCATCACTATCGTGGGGAACAACATGTTTAGCATGGAGGCCCCCAAGATCTCAGAGCCATTAACATAAAGAGGAAAGTTATTTCCTTCCCACTTAGAAAGTGAAGCACAGGAGAATGAGGCACAGAAGGCCAATGGACTTCAGGAGGAGCAGATGCATTCAACGGAGCACATTCAACACAGCAAGGAACAGCAACTCTGTTCCCCTGAACACCCTTCCCCTGAGATCTCACCAGGCCTTTTCTCTCCTCAGTCACAAGTTTCTTCATCTGCATCATTCTTGGTAGGCTCACTCTGTTCTTCATAGGTGAATAATTCCATTGCCCCGTTCTCTTCCTTTTCTTCAGGTGTAACCTCTGCAGACACGTTGGAAGCTCTTTCTGCATCTTCCATGGGGCAAGTCTGTCTTTCAGGTATCCACAACAGCTTTTTAGCACCCTGGGGCGGCAGGGGTGGGTGGGAGGAAAGAACAGCCTCAGCTCCTATGAATTAGTGGATCCTGGCCATTCAATTGGCCATAAATAACATCTCTCCAACGGACTAAGACCCTGAATTGTTTCAGACAGGCTCAAAAACATTGAGCAGCAGTAAAGTCATCTTACCCAAATTTTTAAAAAATTAAAGTACATAAAATAGAAGATAAAATAAAGTGAGGAGGAGCCATTGTTACACTACTTCCCCTTCTTTATTTTTAAATAAAGTTTAAGTTGTCTATTTGCTCTTTCTATAAAATATTGACCCTGAGTGTTATATGGAATGCCTGTGATGTGGGTTATATCAAACTGTTGACAATATTCCTGAAAAGGCCTGGCAGTATATGTAGGAGAATTGTTAGTTTTTAAGATTTTACAGGGGCATAAATTAGCAAAGGTGTTTAACAAAATTTTTATTTTTTAATGAGAAATACAAATTTAAAAGATTAACCCAATTTTATTTTCTAGCATTTTATTATTTTATATAGAAAATAGAATATCATTCATGCAATGTATTAGAAAAGCAAGAGGAAACAACATTTTAGCTCTCTTTAAAGCGGTAGCAGCAAACTTTTGGCATAAACTTGGGTTATTTGTCATTTTTTATCCTTTTTCCTTTGTTGAATGAATGTTGTGGCCTATAGTTGATGGCCACAGACAGAGTTACTCCTAGAGTATATGAAGGCATTTGAGTGTATCAGCATAGAGGCAGATGAAATCATTAATATCACCTTTCTTTCGAAAGGGATGGATGGCAGTTTGGCTTGCAGCATTAGGATCCTAATATGGAGCCACCATCTTGCACAGGCAGCTCAACCAGGTACGCAGAGAGCACCAGAGTGAAGGATTGCCCAGGACACAGCATGCCTGGATTCCTTCCACACTGAGGAGCTAGGCTCGCATCCTGCGGGGAGCGTCTAACCTGCAGAGGGTCCCACGGTTAGATGGAGCCCTGGTGGTCCGAGGTCGCCAGCCACCATCTTGCACAGGCTGCTCAGCCAGGGAAGTGCCTGACCTGCAGAGAGTCCCATGGTTAGACAGAGCCCTATGGTCTGAGGTATCCACCATCTTGGCCCTGGCAGCTCAGCCAACTCAGCCAGGGGAATGCCTGAACTGCAGGGGGTCCCAAGGTTAGACTGAGCCCTGTGGTCAAAAGTCACCACCATCTTGGCTCCTGCGACAGAGCAGCCAGATCAGCCAGAGACCTGTGCCACATCTGACACGGGGAAGACTCCACTACCTAATACTCTCTAGAGAACTGGCAGGAACAGGTTAATCGCCACGGCCCCTTTCCATCAGATGTGGTAGACCTGTGACACATCTGACACGACGGGGAAAATCCTACTTCCTGAAACTCACTCAAGAACAGACAGGAGCAGGGTATTCAGTAGAAAGGAGGGCATTCGAGAACCAGCATCAGCAGAGCATTTGAAACCCAGCAACAATCCCTGTACTGGGCTGTTGGCCCTACAGAGTGATCAGCTCTTAGAGGGGGTCCACATGGCATCCACCATCTTTACTACCAGGTGGAACAGACAGGCAACACCAGGTACACAGAGACAACCCGAGTATAGCATTGCTTGGAGCAGGACACACTAGGGCTTCAATGGCACCAAAGAGTAGGGCAGCACATCAGCAATCTGTGCCAGGGAAAACCTAGTCATCCAGCAGTGCAGAAATAGCCTTACAGTCCCACGGGAGGTTCAAGCACCAGCCAGTGGCTGCTGTCACTAACCAACTAACGTCAGAGATAACCAGATGGCAAAAGGCAAACGCAGTATCCTTACTAACAGAAATCAAAGCAATATGGCAGCATCTGAACCCAATTCCCCAACATGAGCAAGTCCTGGATACCCCAACACACCAGAAAAACAAGATTTGGAGTTAAAATCACTGGTCATGATGCTGTTAGAGGAACACAAAATGGACATAAATAAAGCTCTAAAAGAAATACAGGGAAACATAGATAAGTTAGAGGCCCCTACAATGGAAACACAAAAATCACTTAAAGAAATTCAGGAGAATAGGGGTCAACAGATAGAAGCCAATAAAGAGGAAACGCAAAAATCACTTAAAGAAATGTAGAAGAAATTGAGTCAACAGGCAGAAGTCATGAAAGAGGAAACACAAAAATATACTAAAGAAATACAAGAAAATACAAACAAACAAGTGAAGGAACTGAGTAAAACCATCCAGGATCTAAAAACAAAAGTAGAAACAACTAAGAAATCACAAAAGGAGACAACCTTGGAGATAGAAAACCTTGGGAAGAAATCAGGGGCCACAGACACAAATATGAACAAAAGAATACAAAAGATAGAAGAAAGAATCTCAGATGTGGAAGATACCATAGAAACCTTTGACTCAACAGTGAAAGAAAATGCAAAAAGCAAAAATCTTGTAATCCAAAACATGCAGGAAATCCAGGACACAATTGGAAGACCAAACCTAAGGATTATAGGTATAGATGAGAGTGAAGATTTACAACATAAAGGGCCAGCAAATATCTTCAATAAAATTATGGAAGAAAACTTCCCTAACCTAAAGAGAGTTTTGCCCATGAATATAAAAGAAGCCTGCAGAACGCCAAACAGACTGGACCAGAACAGAAATACCTCCTGTCACATAATTATCAAAACCCTAAATGTACTAAACAAAGAAAGAATATTAAGAGCAGTAAGAGAAAAAGGCCAAGTAACATATAAGGGAAGACCTATCAGAATTACACCAGACTTCTCACCAGAGAGCATAAAAGCTAGAAGATTCTGGGCTGATCTCACGCAGACTCTAAGAGAACACAAATGCCAGCCAAGACTACTATACCCAGCAAAACTCTCAATCACCATAGATGGAAAAACCAAGATATTCCATGATAAAACCAAATTTATACAATATCTTTCCACAAACCCAGCCCTACAAAGGATAATAGGAGGGAAACATCAATACAAGGAGGGAAACTATACCCTGGAAAAAGCAAGATAGTAACCTTTATCAAGCCCAAAAGAAGATAACCACTCAAATACAAAAATAACATAAAAATAACGAAGTAATAATCACTACTCCTTAATATGTCTTAACATCAATGGACTCAATTCCCCAATAAAAAGACATAGTCTAACGGACTGGATATGTAAACAGGACCCTACATTTTGCTGCATACAGGAAACATACCTCAGTGTCAAAGACAAACACTACCTTAGAGTAAAAGGCTGGAAGACAATTTTACAAGCAAATGGTCCCAGGAAACAAGCCAGAGTAGCCATTCTAATATCAGATAAAATTGACTTTCAACCTAATGTCATTAAAAGAGACATGGAAGGACACTTCTTGCAGGTCAAAGGAAAAACACACCAAGAAGAACTCTCAATCCTGAACATCTATGCTCCAAGTGCAAGGGCACCCTCATTCATAAAAGAAATTTTACAAAAGCTCAAAGCACACATTGCACCTAACACAATAATTGTGGGTGACTTCAACACTGCACTTTCCTCAATGGACCGATCAGGAAAAGAGAAACTAAACAGGGACACGGTGAAACTAATTGAAGCAATGGATCAATTGGATTTAACAGATATATATAGAACATTTCATCCTAAAGCAAAAGAATATACCTTTTTCTCAGCACCTCATGGTACCTTCTCAAAAATTGACCATATAATTGGTTACAAGACAGACCTCGACAAATATAAGATCAAAATAATCCCATGCCAAAATAATCAGATAACTATGCAATAAGACTGGTCTTCAATAGCAACAAAAACAACAAAAAGCCCACATACACATGGAGGCTGAACAATATTACTCAATGATACCTTCGCCAAAAAAGAAATAAAGAAAAAATCAAAGACTTTTTAGAATTTAATGAAAATGAAGGCAAGACATACCCAAATTTATGGGACACAATGAAGGCAGTGCTAAGAGGAAAACTCATAGCCCTGAGTGCCTCCAAAAAGAAAATGGAGAGATCATACACTAGCAGCTTAATGGCATACCTGAAAGCCCTGGAACAAAAAGAAGCTAATTTACACAGAAAGGGTAGAAGACAGGAAATCAGCAAACTCAGGGCTGATATCAATCAAGTAGAAACAAAGAGAACCATACAAAGAATCAACGAAACCAGGAGCTGGTTCTTTGAGAAAATCAACAAGATAGATAAACCCTTAGCCAGACTGACCAAAGGGCACAGAGAAAGTATCCAGATTAACAAAATTAGAAATGAAAAGGGAGATATAACAACAGAAACTGAGGAAATTCAAAAAATCATCAGATTCTACTACAAAAACCTATACTCAACACAACTGGAGAATCTGGAGGAAATGGATAGTTTCCTGGACAGATACCAAATACAAAAATTAAATCAGGATCAAATAGAACAACTGAACAGTCCCATAACCCCTAAAGAAATAAAAGGGGTCATAGAAAGTCTCCCAACCAAATAAATAAATAAATAAATAAATAAAAGCACAGGACCAGATGGTTTCAGTGCAGAATTCTATCAGACCTTCAAAGAAGACCTAACACCAATACTCCTCAAATTATTCCACAAAATAGAAACAGAAGGAACACTACCCAACTCGTTCTACGAAGCCACAATTACGCTGATACCAAAACCACACAAAGATCCAACAAAGAAGGAGAACTATAGGCCAATATCCCTTATGAATATCGACGCAAAAATACTCAATAAAATTCCTGCCAATCAAATCCAAGAACACATCAAAGCGATCATCCACCATGATCAAGTAGGCTTCATCCCAGGGATGGTTCAATATACGGAAATCCTTCAATGCGATCCACTACATAAACAAACTCAAAGAAAAAAAAAACCCACATGGTCATTTCATTAGATGATGAAAAAGCATTTGACAAAATTCAGCATCCTTTCATGCTAAAAGTCTTGGAAAGGACAGGAATTCAAGCCCATACCTAAACATAGTAAAAGCAATATACAGCAAACCAGTAGCCAGCATCAAACTAAATGGAGAGAAACTTGAAGCAATCCCACTGAAATCAGGGACCGGACAAGGCTGCCCCCTCTCTCCATATCTTTTCAATATAGTACTTGAGGTACTAGCTAGAGCAATTAGAAAATATAAGGAGATCAAAGGGATACAAATTGGAAAGGAAGAAATCAAACTATCACTATTTGCAGATGACATGATAGTGTACTTAAGCAACTCAAAAAAACTCCACCAGAGAACTCCTACAGCTGATAAACAACTTCAGCAAAGTAGCTGGTTATAAAATCAACTCAAGCCAATCAGTAGCTTTCCTATATGCAAAGGATAAGCAGGCTGAGAGAGAAATTAGGGAAATGACACCCTTCACAATAGCCACAAACAATATAAAGTATCCTGGGGTGACTCTAACCAAACAAGTGAAAGATCTTTATGACAAGAACTTCAGGTCTCTGAAGAAGGAAATCGAAGAAGACCTCAGAAAATGGAAAAATCTTCCATGCTTGTGGATTGGTAGGATTAATATAGTTAAAATGGCCATCTTGCCAAAAGCAATATACAGATTCAATGCAATCCCCATCAAAATCCCAACTCAGTTCTTCACAGACTTAGAAAGAGCAATTCTCAAATTCATCTGGAATAACAAAAAACCCAGGATAGCTAAAACTATTCACAACAGTAAAAGAACTTCCAGGGGAATCAGTATCACAGACCTTAAACTTTACTACATAGCAATAGTGATAAAAACTGCATGGTATTGGTACAATGTCAGGCAAGCCGATCAATGGAATAGGATTGCTGACCCAAAAATGAACCCACACACCTATGGTCACTTGATCTTCGACAAAGGAGTTGAAAGCATCCAGTGGATTAAACATAGTCTTTTCAACAAATGGTGCTGGCTCAACTGGAGGTCAGCATGCAGAAGAATGAGAATTGATCCATTCTTATTTGCTTGTACTAAGCTCAACTCCAAGTGGATCAAGGACCTCCAATAAAACCAGACACACTGAAACTAATAGAAAAGAAACTGGGGAAGACCCTTGAGGACATGGGCACAAGGGAAAAGTTCCTGAATAGAACACCAATAGCTTATGCTCTAAGATCAAGAATTGACAAATGGGATCTCATAAAATTACAACATTTTTGTAAGGCAAAGGACACTGTCAAGCAGACAAAACGGCAACCAACAAATTGGGAAAGGATCTTCACGAACCCTACATCCAGCAGAGGGCTAATATCCAATATATACAAAGAACTCAAGAAGTTAGACTCCAGATAGTCAAATAACCCTATTAAAAATGGGGTACAGAACTAAACAAAGAATTTTCACCTGAAGAACTTTGAATGGCTGAGAATCACCTTAAAAAATGTTCAATATCATTAGTCATTAGGGAAATGCAAATCAAAGATTTCATTTGATTTCACCTTACACCAGTCAGAATGGCTAAGATTAAAAACTCAAGAGACAGTAGGTGTTGGTAAGAATGTGGAGAAAGAGGAACACTCCTCCACTGCTGGTGGGGTTGTAAGATGGTATAACCACTCTGGAAATCAGTTTGGCTGTTCCTCAGAAAACTGGACATAACACTTCCAGAGGTCCCCACTATACCTCTCCTGGGCATATACCCAGAGGATTCCCCAGCATGTGATAAGGACAAATGCTCCACTATGTTCATAGCAGCCTTATTTATAATAGCCAGAAGCTGGAAAGAACCCAGATATCCCTCAGTGGAGGAATGGATACAGAAAATGTGGTATATATACACAATGGAGTACTATTCAGCAATTAAAAACAATGAATTCATGAAATTCTTAGGCAAATGGTTGTATTTGGAAAATATCATCCTAAGTGAGGTAACCCAATCACAAAAGAACACACATGGAATACAGTCACTGATAAGTGGATATTATTAGCTCAGAAACTCTGAATACCCAAGACACAATTCACATATCAAATGACTCCCAAGAAGGAGGAAAGAGAGGTCCCTGGTCCTGAAAATGCTTGTTCCAGCATTGTAGGGGGGAGTACCAGGTCAGAGAAGTACGAGGGGGTTGATAGGAGAATGGACAGAGGGAAGAGGGCTGAGGGAACTTAGGGGGAGGGGGAAAGTGGGAACGGGAAAATCATTTTGAATTTAAACAAAGAATATTGAAAATAAAAAATTTATAAAAAAAATAAAAAATATTTTTAAATTTAAAAAAGGATCCTAATATGCCAGTTGTTTAGCAATAATCATTCCTGCCTTCCCATCAACCATCATGCAATTGACTACCTGCAAAAGACAAAAAACAAAATCTGATGTGGCTCATCAGATCCCTGTCCAATTTTAGAAAGTTCTTCTGTCTTACCCCCCCCCCTCGCCCCCGAATCTGGTAGCTTATGCTGTGCCTGTAAAGTCAAAGCACTCGTTTATCCATAAGCCTCAGGAGGCTATGTAATCTGTCTTTGAGCTTTATCATACATGCCTTCTCTTGTTAAATTTCAAAATTTATGGGCACATTATTTTGTGGATTTCTAGTAGCTTGGTCCTGACATCTTTTTGAATAAACAGTCTTTCACAGTATAGATTTACCCCCCTAGTAAGTCAAGGTTTTGTTAAGATCTGGCAATCAAAAAAAAAAATTAAGTTTCCCCAGAAATAGAAGCAAGGAGAAACAATGCAAAAGGAGCATTTGGTTCATATTGAGCACAAGCCTGCTTAAGATCATTAAAAGTCTTAAATGAAATGGGTACATAGTTTCTACCTCTTTGCCCTGTGTTATTAGGATTGGGCATTTCACACACTAGGAAAAGAGAAAATCCTTCCATGCCTTTTCCCATCTCCAGGGCTCGATACAAAGTCTCTTATCTGGGAGACCCTTACCATGACTTAAAAGGAAGCAATTCTCTTATGAAAGGTAAGGAACTTCCCAACAACTTCAGAAAGAAAGGAAGCAAAGCATCGAACAGAGGTTTTTTTGTTTTTGTTTTTGATTTTTTTTTAATTCGATGTATTCTTTATTTACATTTCAAATGATTTCCCCTTTTCTGGGTCCCCACTCCCTGCAAGTCCCATAAGCCCTCTTCCCTCCACCTGTTCCTCCATCTACTCCTTCCCACTTCCTTGTTCTGGAATTCCCCTGTACTCTTGCACTGAGTCTTTCCAGAACCAAGGGCCACTCCTCCATTCTTCTTGTACCTCATTTGATGTGTGGGTTATGTTTTGGGTATTCCAGTATTCCAGGCTAATATCCACTTATTAGTGAGTGCATACCATGATTGATCTTTTGAGACTGGGTTACCTCACTTAGTATGATGTTCTCCAGCTCCATCCATTTGCCTAAGAATTTCATGAATTCATTGTTTCTAATGGCTGAATAGTACTCCATTGTGTAAATATACCACATTTTTTGTATCCATTCCTCCGCTGAGGAACACCTGGGTTCTAATCAGAAACTGCACTGGATGGATAGCATTTAAGAACACAGGAAATTGGAGTTGGAAGTAGGGGGACAGCAAAGTCAGCACGAGGAGAACAGCCTCATCAAGACAAGGACATTAGATAATACATATTCAGGGTCTAATTTTCCTTTTCTTCCCAGCATTAGTTCTGCCTTTTTCTGATCACTTTCACTTTAAATTGTGTCATTTTTATCTTTTGTTTTTCTTTCCAAAACTGAAAGGTATCACCAGGAATTATTTCTGGTTTTCTTACATCAAATTCTCCCTAAATTGCTCTTCCTGAGATCAAGTTCTGGGATCCAGAGATCCCTGTACAGAGAAAAAAGGCTGTTTGCTAGTGAATGCCAGGAACTTCATCAACTGGTGTGTCCCATTTTCACTCCTTTCTCCAGCAACAAAGTGTACAGAACTTCTGCAACCAAATGTTCCTCCTTTGACTCTGTCCCATCTCATTACCTCTAGTGAATGCTCCTGACTCATTAGACTTGTGTGCACGGTATTCCCAGGAGATCCTCACCACTTAACTTTTTTTCTTTTTTCTTAAATTCTCATATTTTAGGTCCTCCCTCCTGGTGCCACCTGTAAGCTCCCCAGCTTACTTACAGAGCCAAGGTCATCTGATATGACCACAAAGAATAAAACCAGGCTCGTGTTGGAGGGACCACATCAAGACTGCCTCTGAGACAATTTTATTGAAAGAAATCAGACTTTTTATACCTTTATCAGAAACAGAATATAATGGCAATTACCAGGTTCAATATAGTTGTATTGGCCAAGATACAGTGAAGTTTTGCAAAGTATTCAGGGTACATAAGACTAAATGTCCTGTCAAGCATCCATGAGTGAACACATAGAGAAACACAAAGCAGCCTGAATGTTTTATTTACTGCCTGAGGGAGTGTATCGGTCTCTCAGGAAGTGGAGAAACACATCGTGCTCCAGGATCCATGGACTCTAACCTGAACAGCCAGACACATGCTTCTCGGGGCACTTAGTCAGACCAACTCCACGGTTTCCTTCATCATTCCATGAGATGGAACCCATGCATCTTCTATTGCTGTGAACAGACACCATGACCAAGGTAACTCTTCTAACAAACATCATTTAATTGGGGCTGGCGTATTGGTTCAGTTCGTTATCATCATTGCAGGAAGTGTGGCGGCAAGCAGGTAGACATGGTGCTGGAGAAGGAGCTGAAAGTTCTATATCTTGGTCTGAAGGCAGACAGGAGGAGGTTCCAACATTCCACACTGGTCAGAGCTTGAGCACATAGACCTCAAAGTCCACCCCCACCATGACACACTTCCTTCAACAAGGCCATTCCCCATGGGCCAAGTATTCAAACAAATGGATCTATAGGGGCCAACCTATTTAAACCACTGTACTATGCTTGACACTGGGTAGCTAAGTAGGTAGACCAGGGACCCCGGGAAAAGCCAAACACTACTGCACTGCTAAAGAAATGTAACAGCAAAATGACTTGCAATGACATTCTGCTATACTCATAGTTGAATGTCTTGCTCAGCCATCATTAGAGAAGCTTCTTTCTGCAGTAGATAAGAACAGACACAGCTGGACAAGGTGCAGAAAATGATATTGGAATACTTGGTCTTAAATGGGATGTCTCCATCAATCCCATACCATACCCCATCTAGGAAACAAGGTCTTCTAAATACAGCAGGACTGATGGCCATAAGAACTCAGAGACTGTGGCAGCATGCATAGGACCTGCACAGGTCTATACCAGATGGACTCTCAACACTGGGAGAAGTGGACACAATGTCTCATCCCTATCCCCAAAGTGATCTCCAAATGATAACCACTCACCAATGAAAAATTTCTTTTCTCCAACAGAGTTTCACTGGAGATAAAAATCACTCTCTTAAGACCAGGACTGTGTCCAGCAGGAAATGGATAACACAAAAAGAACTCAATATTTTTCCAGGTGTCTTGATCTTTATTTTACCCTTTGTGTTTTGTCTGGACTTTCCCCCACTCCCCTCCCCCTTATTACCCTGCAGGTCTTTTATTTACATAGTATGACTTGCAATTTTGTGTTTTTAAGGCATTTATGTTGATGTTAGTGTGTGTGCACACGCGTGAATGTTTGTCTATCTATATTTGTTTCTCAAGCTTTTACCCCAGATCTTCTTCTGTTCATGTTATTTTTAACATATTTTATTATTATCTTTAAATGCCTGCTTTCTAATGAAAACGAGCAAGAAAAATGCAGATTTGAGTGGGTGAAGAGGATCTGGAGTTGAGGGAGGGCACCATAATCATATATGAAAAAAGCTAATTTCAGTTATAAAAAAGAAAGGAATGTTATCATAAATTTCAGGTTATATACCCTCTTGCAAATATTCAAAATTGTTTTCCTGGACCAAACAAAACCATCAAAAAATCTGTATGTCTGGACCACTTCTACTATGAAATGCGTTGGGGGAGGGGCAATCATAATCACCCAACCACTAACACTCAGGGCCATTCAAAAACACTTTGCACTTTGTTTTGTTTACTTTTGAAATGTTACACTACATAGTCCTGGCTGACCTGGAATTCACTAGGTAGATCATGACTTTGAACTCACAGAGATCCACCTGTCTGTCTCCCAAGTGTCACACTTAAGATGTGTGCCACCAAGCCTGGTACTTCCTACTGTTTTATTTCCAGGAAAAAAATCTTAACTTCTTAGTGAATGCAAATAAATTTCTTTCCATCTTCAGTGACAACAAAATGCTCTGAGGAGGCTGGGATCTTATCTGAAATATAAATATACCCAAGCCCACTAATACATCTAAGATTAAGACCTTTACGTAAAAGTGACAAACCTCAAAGCCACTCATTAAAACTCAGATTCTGCATATTGCATAACTTTTATGGGTATCACTGGTATGTTATCCTACATCACTTGTAAATAAATAATTGATTCAAACTGGGTGTGGTGGCACACACTGTAATCTTAGTACTCAGGAGGCAGAGGCAGGCAAGTTTGTCAAGGCCAGAAAGGACAATGCAGAAGGCTATCAAAAATATACACAGAGCAGCAGAGCATAAAACTCATAACATGACCAGGAGTGGTGGCACACACATAAAATGTCAGCACTGGGCAGGTGAGTCAGAAATATAAGGCCTCCCTCAGCTAAATGGTGTGAGGCCAGCCTGAGATTAAATACTTATTATGCTAACTACCATTAAATGTCCTATTTCATTCACCTTCACTAATTATGCTATATTAAAGGTAGTAAGCAGTGAGCCCTGGCTCAGCAAGCCTCCACAGAGCATCTTCCTCTACTTAACATTGTGTATTGTCTGAATCCACTAATGAAAATGGATGGTCCATAAGGGCAGATACTTCTGTTCTGTTTCTAGGATAGAAGAGGCACTTAAAACATCCTGAAGGAATCTCCAAAAGGAGAAATACTCTAGATCAGGCCTGAGACAACTAGAGCCTGCACACCAAATGATGCTATGTTGTACTTGCAGACAGGAGCCTTGCATAGCAGTCATCTGCGGCTCTACCCAGCAGCTGACTGAGACATAGATACTTACAGACAAACCTTGGACACAGGTTGGGGACCCCTATAGAAGAGTTAGAGGGAGGATAGAAGGCCCTCAAGGAGATTGCAACCCCCTAAAGACCGTGTCAACTAACCTGGACCCCTGGGAGCTCCGAGACTGAGCCACCAACCAAAGAACATACATGGGCTGGTCCTAGTCACCCCACCCTCCAAGATACCTATTTAGCAGATAGCTGCCTTGTCTGCTTGTCTGGCCTCAGTGAGAGAGGATACAGCTAATCCTGCAGAGACTTAATGGACCAGGGGGGGAGGATGCAGAAGGGGGGGCACCCTCTCAGCAGTATAGGGGACAGGGGTGGAGAACTCTGCGAGAAGAGACTGAGGGCAACATTTGGGATATAAAGTATTTTTTAAATAAAAAAAATAAACCCTTGATGCTAAGTCAAAAAAAAAAAAAAAGAGCTCTTCTTTAACACATTTCATACATATGATTTAAAAGTAAATCATAGTTATTTTCTCACATTCAACTCACAAATCACTTTACTCAAGATTTTTTTCCCTTGAAATATTATTTTTGGCCAGGTATCTAACAGGTGTTCAAAAGCCAATATGCAAACTCCACACCCATAAATAACTGTTCTGCTTATGTTCTGAAAATTTTAACTGCCCAAAAAGGAACATTCGAACATCTATTATTTTATTAATTCTAAAACAGGGTCATCACTTCATAATCCTCTTTTTTTAAAAAACATATCCTTTTCCAACTCTGAAAATTCTGATTTGTGTAGATATAGTCTTCAAGACATTGAGAAAAGAGATACTAGGTATATTTTCAGTCCAGAGCTTACCCTAAGTGCAAAAAATAATTAACAATAGTAGCATATTACTAGGTGTTATTTGACAACGTAGCCCATGTAGAAAAAAAATAAGGGCCAAAAGATAATTAACTTTTAATTTATGCTAAAGAAGTAACAATATACACAATGATATAGTCATTTGAGAAAACTATTGTTTATTTAGAAAAATGGTTACACTGGTAGAATTCAGTAGATAAAAAATTCTCTTAAAAATGTCACGTGAAACTTTTCCAGATGTAAGTTTAGCAATACAAAGCTCCGGTAGCTGTAAAATTAAAACACAATTAATTTTTTATTCCCTTCTACCCCCAAGATTTCATAATTACAAGGAAAAAAATGGCAAGGGACAAGTGAGCGCTGGTATATTTTTCTTTGTAGAACATGTTTTAATGTTGTACACATACTATATAAAACGATTCTTAGGCGTTGCATAAGACAGTGCTCCACTTTATTTTTAGTGACTAATATTAAAAACAGGCCAAATAAATTAAAACTGAGTTCTAAGATGAGGTAAATTCAAAATCATTCATTAACTGTTTATTTTCAGTTTCAACATTAAAAAGGAAGCATTTCAAATGGGGGAAGGGACTTGAAACTCAGGCAGTATTTAATCAAAAGTGAAATTCTGTACACATGTAACCTTATTTGCTTATTGGGAAGTATATGCAGCACATTGTGCTAAAATATGGAATAATTAACACTTTCAGCCATTACTGAAAATAAACATGTAGAAATTAAGCAACAAGTTAAAGTACAATAACATACAACACAACAGTTTTAGGTTTTCTGCATGGAGCAATAAAGCAGGTAACTGAAAATGGGCCCGCTTCATTCACAATTCTCAGAAATCTACTCAGGAAAATACAATTCTGGTCACAGCTGTATGATTTCATTTCATTTTCCACCTAAAAGAAAGAAAACTGGTTACACAGATAGACAAGTGGCTGAGGGGAGTGAGGAGGAAAGCCAAAGCAAGGCAAGAAGAGGCCAGAGAGAGAAGGCCAGGGAGTGATCAAGGGGAAAAAAGGGGGAAGGAAAAACCATTTTAGGAAACAAACGACATTATTATTCTACTAATAACAAAGACCTGGAGGAAGTTCCCAGAAAATGAGGAAATATTTATGTGTCTCTGTCTATTCTTAGAAATCATTAAGACACTATGAATTTTACAAAACATTGAAACATTTTTCTGTGTGTGAGAGGGTGGAAGGATTCTGGGGTAGAGAAAAAGATTAAAGAGTAACAGGTACATTCTATAGGCGCAAGGAATAATGTATCAAAAATAAACAGAACATTTAACAAAGGAAAAGAACCTATCTTACATGATCAATCAAAAGAAATAGAGAGAAAATGACATCGATTTTTTTCACAAGGACACAATTTTAATAGTGAATTATATTAAGATGCAATGTTTGCTAACTTATAAAAATTGCTTTAAAAATATATTGACTCAATTATACTCATTTCCTTTCCTTTATGTAGACATTTTTCAAATACTGCATAATGAAATAAATTCAAAATGTGATCATTACAGCATGTGGCAAATAATTCATCTGCCTAACATTGTTCTCAAATTTTAAATTAATGCTTAATGCATTAAACTTTATTAATGAATATACTACATTCACACAGTTCCAAAAATCATAGCTAGAAGGGGCCTTAGAAAATAATTACACTTGCATGAAATGCTGACAAATAATTTACATATCATTTCTACACAGCATTCTGTGCATACCGCGTATAATCTTGACATCAATTATAATTTTGGATACATTGATGTTGACCTTCTAATTTTATTACTTAGAAAGTACAATTGTTTCTGTCCCTCAATGAATAAATGGGTAAACAAAATATGATACACATTCATTCTATGGAATATTTAACCTTTAAGAAGGAATGGATTATTGACACATGCTACACCATGGATAACTCTTGATAACATGATGGTAGTTGAAAGAACCCTGGCTCCCAGGACATGATATTGCACAATTCCATTTATATGAAATGTCCCAAAACAGGCAAAATCATAGGCAGAAAATGTGTCAGTAGCTTCCAGTGGCTGAAGAAAGAAGAGGGATAAAAATGACTGCTAACCTGTATGTTCTGAGATTAGACTGCTGTGGTGACTGCACCACACAGTCAATGTACTAAAGACCACTGAATTGTCCACTTTAAAATGTTGACTGCATTTCAGGGTTTTAAACTGAAAATGGATAATGCTCCAATAAAGAACTTCATGGTATTCACATGACCATGTTGGTGAGAATAAGAAATGGGTCACGATTATGTTTCTGTAATATTCCAATAAAGAAAAAGAACATCATGGTATCTATATGACAATAATCAAAATAAGAAATGAGGTCTCAATTATGATCATGCCACACTATGAGAACTCCTTAAGGAAAAAGAAAACTTTTGATGACATATTTAAGGGTATATATTAAATGATAAAAATGTTTTTGCCATTAAAACACAAAGATCTTTCCCATGAATTGGAATTACAATTTTATAAGAAGCCAAAACCCTCCAAGCAACATAATCAGCCCAATGTTTTCACACATAGAGAATTCACACACAAAGGCAGCCTATCTACATCATTAAGGAATTGGTTCCAGGAGGCAATTTCCTCTCCTTTCTGAGAAAGAAAGATGAACTAAAAGTCAGTTTGTGAATTTTCCTTTAGATGCTACTTCTGGATGGCATATCCCACATAAAAATTGTATGCTCGGGGACCTTGCTCCAAGAAATTGCCTGCAGGTGAAAATAATGTTCTGAAAAATCAGTGACTTTGGAATGTCTTGTCAAAAGGATGGTGTTGTGTCTGCATCTTCTGACTTAAAGCAGATTCCCATCAAATGGACAGCACCAGAAGCTCTTAATTCTGGGAGATGTCATTCTGAGAGTGACTCATGGAGCTTTGGCATCCTCCTCAGGGAGACGTTCAGCTTAGGGGTCTGTCCACACCCTGGAATGACAAATCAGCAAGTCCAAGAGCAAGTGGAAAGAAGATACTCAATGTTAGTCACGCCAGCTCAACAGTGTCCACAGAGTCTTATTCAATAACACTGAGGTTTGGGGGTTACAAGTGGAAATCCATTCTGAAGCTCAATGAACTTCGAGAAGAGGTAGTTACTACCAAACATACTTATAACCCTAGAAATTTGTGAGTATGAGTCAGGAGGGTCACAATGGGTTTGATGCCAGTCTGTGCTATATAGAATTCTAGGACAGCCTGAGCTCCAAAGTGAGTCCCTGTGTCTAAAATCCCAGAACACTAAGAAGGCATAGTGACAAAACAGCACTGAACTCACAGTTTGGATTTTGTTCTCCACACATTTACAATATTATTGTCATTAACAATGAACTTAAATAAACTTGAATCATACATAAGCAAGATTAGCTTATAAAGCTAAGGTGTCACAGAACCCTATCTTTTCCCAGTTAGGATTTTGTTGATAGTGTTCAGTTCAGTCTGCTGTCAGTCACACAACATATACTCTTTTGAAGCTATCAACTGTATTCTTGATGCCACACAGAACACAGTCAAGCAAGTGTCCTATTCTGCTGAGAGAAGATTACATGTATAAAAATCATTTTATATTATATTAGTAACTATCAAGTTCTCAATTCTTTTTATCAGATTCAATAGTTCAGATGTCTCTTAAAATAACCTTTTTGAGAATATTAAAAAAAAATAAGAGAAACTTTAAAATACAAACCTGCCCCAAGAGTAACTCAATGGGTAAGTGTCATTTGACGATTTTGTGACTCACCCCTTCAATGTTTACCCCTCTCCCTCTCCAAAGCTGAAGCACATAGAAGGGTGAAGTTGACATTTAGAATATCAAAGGAACATTCACAAGGAAGAAGTTATAAGGAGAAAAACATAGGGACAGGCATCATAATCTAGCATTCCATTCCATCAACAGGTACCCTTACAAACTTTTACAGCAAACACAATCCCTGGGATGTTCTGTGTCAGTGAAATGTAACACAAAGTTAAAGTTGAGAATCTTTTAAGCTGAAACTTAACTGCATACAGGGTTGCCTGTCAGAATGAAAAATGTACAAGGAGGATAGTCACACACATGGGCAAGTGTAGGAGAAGAACCGTTTATAAGCCCCTATCCCAATAAGACCTTGAAAACGCAAAACAAAATAGTACCTTAATGACTATTTGTCTGCCTGAAGAGGAAAAGTAAGGAAGTGCAGAACTCTTTCTAGCTTCAGCTACTTAGTGCCTATGAGTATTGGTTTACATAACCTACAACTAGTACTTTTAAAGAATAGAAATGGTAATGAAGAGAAAATAGTTGTGTCTATCACTTCAGTCTCTGATCAAGAGCTTTATATATATTAAATGATTGCTATATGTAAACCAAATTTAAAAACAATAAATATCCTCAAGGTTATAAAACAATGGTTAGTCGGTATGGTTTCCCTTCCATCAAACAGTATAAGTAAAACCGAGCTTGTTTGATAGCAGGAAAAAAAAATTTTTTCTTCTAGCATCGTTCTCACCAACATTTTCATTGATTAAATCATTTCACATTGCAGTTACTTCTTCTGTATACAGATTTCCATGTACAGTTAACATACTGCCTAAACATCACAGATAATAAAAATAACTGCTTATTTGATTAGAAGAATGGGTAAGAGATCATTTGTTCAACAAAAATCACAAGGGAAGCATTTAGATATGTCTCATGCTCATACAAATGTGGGAACCAGTAACTAGGACAAGCTCACATATGAGCAATGACTAGCTCCTGAAAATGCATTCATCAAATATTCTATTTCCTAATAGGAGTTACTACCATATTCAGACAAGCCTTGGAATGCCAATGCATCCCTGAAGTTAGGAATCTGTGAGAGCTTAGGAAGCCAGTTTCCCAAGTACAAAACAGGAGGGGGAAAAGGCTAGACTAGGAATTATACAATCAATGTCTACAGGGGATAAGCTATAATGGAAACAAAATTGACCATGTATAGAATACTGGAATAAACAGCCTATTTCTTCCTCCCCTAACCACCTTGTCTGAAAAATCCTTGTTCTATGGGGAAAGCACATAGGTCAAAGTTTGATTGCTACCATGTAAAAATCAAAACACAATGTCAAATGTTTCAAGTCATGAAATGAAATTGAAATTCTGAGTAGTCGATTCTTTCGAATTGCTAAAGGATATTAAAATATAGTGTTTTTGTAGAATGGTACATGCGTATAATTCCAGCACAACTGAGGCTGAACTGGTTGGTATGTGTGTATGTGTGTATGGGGAGGGTGGCACTGATTTGTTATCAACCTACGCTACACAGTGAGTTATGGGCCAGCTTGGAATACAGAGTAAGAGCCTACTTAAACCCAACCAACAAATAAATAAAACAAGGCTTTCTAAATGTAAACCCTGGATAGACTAAGTAAGGCCTTACCTAACAAGGCATTTTATTTTCAAAAACTAGTTACTTTTCTTATCTTTTAAAGAATAAAAGAATTAGGTTGCATATATGAGACTAGAAGTCAAAAAGAAATTGGGACTTGTGGGAATGGCAGGCTAGAAATACAATGAACTAAAAGTATGGACAGAATAGGGTATGAGTTATGGCCCATATATACCAGGTAATAAAGACATAAGTCACAAAATGGTTGTTAGCTAACAATTTAATTAGCATGAGTTTTTGTTTGTTTGCTTTTCCCCCCTTTGGTGTTGGGGATTAAACTTAGGGCCTTGTACAAACCAGACAATCTACCACTGAGCTACATCCTAAGCTTCAGGCAAGGATTTTTAAAGATTAAATTATAAGAAAATGTTAAGGCAAAAGCAGCTAGTGATGTTCAAGGAGAGGTAGAATCTGGACAAAGATTTTACAGGTAAAAACAAAATGCAAGAGTTTGGGAACTAACAAATAGGAGAAAGGATAAGAGACTCTAAAAAGAAAGTAATCTAAATCACATTTATGTATGGTATTCTCTTGATTCTAATGTACCCATTTTAATATGTCTGTACTCAAGGTGACAGGTACAACAAATCAATGTAATTTCTCTGCTGACTCCCTAAACTAACTTAAAATTAGAGAGCACATAAAATTATGGCAATGTAATATGTTAGTAGCTCTTCTTTCTGCAGATTAGGAAACAAGTTAACAGGGGATCAAGAGAGGCAGATTTTGATACACCCTGGAGACAGACAACGGTACCATAGGAAATAAGGTTTTTGATGAAAAGAAAGAAAATTGGAAAAGCTTCCCCAACCACGGATTAAGCACAAATACAGAGGCAACCAGAAAATAACCAGAAGAAGAAAATCAATCATAGACTCCCAAGAGTAAGAGTCTGTCCCAGAAGGAAATACGTGGGACACACACAACTGTCACCAAGCTACATATACCTGTAAAAATTCATCTAGTTCTAGATTTCCTACAAGACCAGCAGTCAAACAGCTAGTCCTTTCCAATCATACTGCCCCTCACCTTTTGTTCCCAATGGATACTCCATGGCCAATGTAAATATAACTCATAAAAATCTGTATCAGAACCTTCATGTGTAAGAAAGCAAGCTTGGGTTCTGAGCGAAAATAGACGCATAAGATCACAATGAAAGCTGTCAGTGACCAAAGTTGATCTGTTCCACATGAAAATTTGATAGGAAGGATTTATGTTTCTTTTAACAGCATGTTAAATAAAAACAAACTAAAAGGCTAAGATTAGAATAAAAACAATATATAGTATGCATAGTATTCAGGAATATTATATATATTATATATAATACAGATCATATAATATATAAATATATATTATGGTTCCCCAGAGTAGATAGTCAGAAGGATGCCTAGAAGACTGAATAATACTATTTCTTTTACAATTTTCCTAATTAAGAAATAAAAAAAGGCTATTAGCCAGGTGAGGTGGTCCATACCTTTAATCCTATCACTGTAAATTATAAATACTACCCCCACTTGTTGGGCAACAGGTGCTTTAAAAATATAATTAATTTTCCAGAAACGATGGGACTAGGTGGCAAAGAGAAAGCCAGGTGTTCTTAAATACATATTGATGGCTTTTTAAGTGTAACTAATCAGCAAGATTAAAGTGAAAAGAGCTTTAAAATAACTTCAAATTTTATATCTATACACAAAAAGTCTGTTTGTTATAGTCAGGTAAAAATTCGAGTAGCTGTATCCTGCAAAATAGATGTAGTTCTTTTACCCTTTCCAGACCTCCTTTAGGTGTATCTCTAAATGCAAAGGAGGGGAGAAAATACTCACCTTGGTTGAAATTGTTCATTATCTGTGCTTGTCAGAGGACTTATGAGTAGATGACAAATTAAGGGAAAACAACTTTGGGGCAGGAAGATCGTGTCCTATCGTTTGGTATGACCCCTTCAGTTTCTAGGCCTAGTTGGCTCTGATCAACCTAGTAAGTGCAAGTACTGAGAGCTCTGCTCACGTGTCCCATCATTCTGCACTTCTCATCACCATCCTTCCCGGACCAAGGGATTCTGTTTCTCTTTTTTGTCTTGGTAACAATACGAAGGGATAGCAACTACTAAAGTACAAGGAGTCTACACAACTTTTGTCATAAAACATCTCTATCACTACAGAATCTTTTTTTTAAATCATGAAAATCAATCTGTTTTCAGATTATACACTGAAAGTTAACTACAGACATCATTTTAAAACTAATAAGCCCCTGCGTATTTAGATTACATAGAAGAAAGGTTTCATTCTAAACATGAATAGTACCAAATCCTTCTACTATAGTGAGTGAAATATAAAGATGAAAAGGATATTGTTTCTTCTCTTCCTTTCCTCCTGAACTATCCCGTTTTTCTTTCTTTTCTATCTTTTCTTTATCATGCCTGGATTCCTATGAGGAATGATGAAATTAGTTTGGAAAGGAAAAATCAAATACATTTTAAAAAAACAGCTTGAAATTCCCTTTTATCATCTACCAGCCATAGTTTTTCTTCAAAAAAATTGAACTCACTCCTCCAAAAGTAAAAACCTTCATAAACCATAGGGAAGTGTGACAGCTTATAAAACAGGAAATGATATTTGCAAAAAAGTATAGCAGTCACATATCCAGAATATCTAAAGAAATCTTAAAAGTGAATGTCATAAAAGACCCATTTTGAAAATGATGTGAAGAGATTTCTCCAAAGAACATATACAAAGGCATGGAAAGACAGACATTTGGTACAATTAGTCACTGAGGAAATACAAATCAAAACCACAATGAGTTACAACGCACATCCACTAGGATAGCTGTGAATAACCTAAATTAAAAGGAGCCAGTGTTGACAAGGATGTACAGAAATTGCACCCTAATGTGCTGCTAGTGGAAATGCAAACTATATAGCCACTGTTTGGCAGCAATTCAAAAAGGCTATACAAAATTATCTAATAACCTAAAAATTCTATTCCTAGGTATATACAAGAAAATTGAAGGTAGTCAAATGAATTATCTTCATATCAGTACACAAAATGTAATAACATTATTTATAATAGCCAAAAATCAGAAACAATCTAAATATCCAACAATTGGCTAGTTGTGGTGGCTTACCCCTGTAATCTTAGCACTAGGGAAGCTGGGGCAGGAAGACAGACTGCAAGTTTGAGGGTAGGTTGAAGCACTGAGGAAGTCCAAGCCAGCTTGGGCTACTAAGGGAGGCTCTGTCTCAAAACAACAAAAATTCACCAACTAACAAATGATTAAATAAATGTGATATCTTCATATAATAGAGTATTATTTGGTCATAAGATATTAAGTAATGGCAGATACTACAATATGGAAGAACAATCTCAAAATCATTCTAAGAAGTCAGACACAAAAGACTGTATTATTTTATAATTCTACTTAATATGAAACATTAAAAATAGGTAAAGCCACAGAGACAGAAAGATTATTAGTGGTTGCCAAGGACTGGGGAAGGCAAAGTGAGGAGTAAATGTATCATGAGCCCATGCTTCCCCTTTGGGACAACTACAATGTTTTAGAAGCAGACAAATACCAAATTACAATATTGCAAATATACATACCACTTAATTCAGTGGTTGTCAACCTTTCCTTCCTACTGCTGTGACCTTTTAATATAGTTCTTCATGTTGTGGTGATCCCAACCATAAAATGATTTGTTATTTTATAATTGTAATTTTGCTAGTATCATGAATAGTAATATAAATATTTTTAGATGGGCTGGAGAGATGGTTCAGTGGTTAAGAGAACTGACTGCCCTTCCAAAAGTCCTGAGTTCAATTCCCAGCAACCACATGGTGACTCACAAACATCTGCAATGTGATCTGATGCCCTCTTCTGGTGTGTCTGAAGACAAGACTACGGTGTACACATATACATAAAATAAATAAATAAGGGTTTGCAAAAGGGTCTCTGCAACCCACAGGTTAAGCACCATTGATTTAACTGTATCATTCTGTTATCCTATGTGAACTTATCTCAACTGAAAAATATTAAAAGAAATAGCCTATCTTTGGAAGCATACAGAATTAAATTATTCACCATTTACTTTCTAAAATTGCTTTTTAAAACTTATAAATATACTACACATTTTTAACATTCATAATAATGCTTTGTTAACAGTTTACAACTTAGTAGTGGCTTGTCAATTATTTTATGGAGCATGCTTGAGATTTGAAAATCAATCATAAGTATATAACAGAATGCACTTTATACATATATAAATATACTTCAAGAATAAGAAAAACTAAATACAAAGAACTGTGGATAGAGGAAAAAGTTAACACAAAGAAGTAAAGTGGTGAGCCAAGTGGTGGTAGGAGTGGTGATTAGGAGTGGTGCACGCCTTTAATCCCTGCACTTGAGAGCCACAGCTAGAAGGATCTCTAAATTCAAGGCCAGACTGGTCTAGAGAGCAAATTCCAGGACAGCCAAGGCTACACTGAGAAACACCCCCACCCCTTAAAAAAAGAACTGAAGTGCTAAGAGTAAAAAGGAGAGAAAAAGAACCTCAGAAGTGTACTAATTCTAACTTCACAGTAATTTAGGACACACCTAGTTCAAATTTTCTAACCAGAGAACCTGCTCCCTCTCAATCCTCCTGTTCCCATTCCAAAATTAACAAATGACTATCTGGCAAGACTATACATACATACATACACACTGAAGCACTAAAGTTATAGGGGTAAGTATTTTCCTCACAAGGCCATACCACTAGATGAGGAGCTACATGCAATTAATGGCTGCTTTGAAAGAGAGCCAGCCTTCTCTAAGGACAAGACCTCTGAATGGTTCTCCAATCCCAAATCGTCAGTCCTAACACATACACATGGACAGCACTAAATGGACTCAGCAGGTGATACTTCCAGACACATAGATAGGTGTGATAATAATAATCATAAAGAGGTCATGAAGTTTAGAGGAAGTTAGGGGAAGACACAGGAAAACAGAATCAAGAGTTTGGGGTGGAAATGATGTAAATACAGTACTCATATATGATAGTCTCAAAGAATAATAAAATACATGTTTTCTGAAAAGTATACAGTTCCTATGCATTCCTAATTTACCTTTTTGCCACCAGATGAGATTTTATCCATCTTCTCAGATTTAAACGAATCACTACTGCTTTTTTCTTTGCCTGAAGATTTTGACTTATTTTTCTCTTTGTCTTTCTCATTTGGATATTGAGACTCACATGGACTCTCACTTTTGTGTTTTGAAACCCCCACTAAAATTACAAAAGAGAATAATGAAAGGCTTTTCCAGTTCACTCTGATGGCTGCTTTCAAGGTATTAGTAAGTCTACCTACTTGTTCCATTCTCCTCTTTCCGCCTCTTTGTTATGTCCGGTGGCACTTCACGGTCATTGTTTGAATGATCCTAGAACCAAGAATTGTGAACTACATTGATCAAGGGTTATAGTTTTTATTTTGTTTTGAAGTATTACTTTTATACAAGAAAGACATCACTAACTAGTACTGGAGGATATTTACAGTACCACATATTTGGTAAAATGGAATGATTACTAAGCTGAAGGTTTACTGTAGAAGGCATGAACATACTTTAGGATGAAAATACTAGCTAAAACTTGAAACAGACTGCTGTAGAATAAAGCAGTATTTTCTAAAAGCAGAAAAACACATTACTATACACAAAATAAAGCTTTTCCAAGCTAATTTTTAAAAATTACAAACCCTTTTCCGCTCTTTCCTGTCCTTTTCATCTTTTTTCTCTCTTTCTCTGGATCTTTCCCTTGACTTGTCCAAATCTTTCTTGTCCATTTCTCTCTCCTTACTCTTGGACAGTGGTGGAGGATTATGGTTAATGTAGAGCTGTTAAAATTAAGGCAATATTACTAAAGATTATTAGTTTTCCAGTATTGACAGCCTTCGGTGTTTCTTTTCTTTCTTTCTTTCTTTTTTTTTAACTAAACGAAAGATAACAGGTAATTATATATAAGGTCAAAACTAGTTATCTATTTGTTTTATGAGAGCTAAAATAAAAGAATGCAACACATATACAAAGCCTTTAATCCTACACCTTAGAAGGATTCCCATTTTAATTCAGTTCATTATTGCCTCAAGTAGCATTTCCAGTAAATTTACAAACTAGCATTCTCCTTGTCACTCCAGTATATAAGAGTTCATATGTAAAAAACAGTGACTATACTTTCTCTGCTGAAAAGACAAAAACAAATCCCTATGCAGTCAAGATATTTGTTTTACCATCTACTAATAAGCAGTCAATGACAATGGTCAAAAAAGTTATAAGTAAAATCTAGCCATTATTTTGCTACTACATCCATTTTGCAGAGGTATAAACCAGGCAGTGATTATCTCAAAGACTTTTGGAAATATAAAGACAGATGCATATTCTCTACTTCTGAAAGTACCATAGTTCTATCAAATAATCACAACTGTGAATTCTATCTCACTGGTTCTAAACAGCCCAGGACACCATCAGTTCAGCTTATGGTGACTAGACTCAGAAGATGGAAAAGTGACAGAACAAATATTCTCTGTAAAAATGTCTATTAGTGATAAAACAGCCAAACATTAAGGTTATTCTAATTCCAACTGAGAAAAAAATCCTACTTCTGAAAGTTGGAAATATAGAAATCCATTATAAAAGAAAATGTTTAGGAAGTAGTCAGAAAATAATCAGATGCCTAACTTTATTGCATTTAGAACTGTGGTACAAATCTGTTTCATTTGATACATTAAAGGAATAATGGATAGAATTCATTATGTAGCTACCTAATTTTATATATACCCTAGGAAGAAACAAAACAGTGAATGCAAGGTAAAATAATTTTATAGTAAGGAATCCTATGATAATCTAAGAAATGCAAGAAAAAGAACCATCAATTTGAAGTTTAAACACTTATTTTTAAACACCAAACATTTTCAATTCAGTTGCCTAGGAAATGTTATCAAAGCAACAGAGTGGATTGTTTTAAAAAAAAAAAAACAAACTATGTTTAAAAGCTAAAGAATGACTGAAACACTCAAAGTGTTTATTGATAACAAAGATTAATAGAATAATCCATACTCTTAAAGTACTATTTAAAAGATACTTTCACTGGGTGTGCCTTAAATGACACTCAAAATTTTTCTAATTGTGAAATTTATTACATCTTTTCTCACATATTCAATATTATTTATGGACTAGATAAGATAAATTGAATAATAGATTTAATACTCAACAATTTCCTTAAAGTACTGCTTCACTTTTCCTACTACTAGAGTACTGCCACACACACCAAAACAAAAGACATTTTCCATGCCTATGTGAATTCTGTACTGTAAGGAATTAAGAAACTTCTCTAGGATTTCTGGCATTAATACTGAAATATTTCATTATTGACATTCAATGTCAAATAGTTAACTGATACACAATCCAGTTCTAGGTTTAGAAATAAAGCAATTAATTTCCTCCTCCCTGTCTTTCTAATAATTGTGACAGCACCCTTTACTATATTGCCTACTGAGGAGAATTCATACTTCTTCGTTTAGGCATTCTAAGCATGCTACATAATCGTCATAATTATAACCTAGCATACAGCAACCTAAGGTTCTGTGGCCATCAGTAGTGCCAAACTTTCATCCTTTTTACCATACTGGAATAATTAATTACTTTTATCTTAAATTCTTGGGTTTTTAAAAAAAATAATAGCTTGAGAGCCATCAGCACCCTAAATTATTTCTCAGCTCTATGATTCACTTTCCATTAGACTCCTATTATTATTGTTATTTATATACCACTTCTGTAACAGGGTTTGCTTAGTAATCTCAACCTATTTATTTCTGTCCATAACCATTTCTAGTACATCTCCATCTAGATGCCTTTTCCATTTTTATATACATCTACAATGTTTAACACACTCTTTGCCAGATAAGGTTAATGATATGACAGGACAATCTATATGTAACACTGTAGGATTTTTGTTACTGGCTTGATTTTATTTCTTTAGCTTGAGACCATGAAGATCTAACAAAGAAATCTAGCCAATTTTCCACATCAAGCCTTGGTTGGCGTAGAAACATGTTTTTAGCACTCTCTTCATCATATGTAGCTGCTTGTACTGCTAAACCAAAACACAACTGATCAGAAGTAGAACTATATGAGGCAGAAATGGGAGTGGAAAGTGAACTAACAAAATACATGAATCCTATATTAGGTTAGTCATTTTTCATCTCATTAAAAATTAAATCTATGCATTACTTTACTATGAATTGGAAAGTAAAATATACCCAAGAATTATTAAGAAAGAAAATTTGGGGAGCAAAGCATAACTTTAAAATAAAAACAAACTAAAATCAAGGAAACAATTTTACATGTACAAGTAACAAGGTAACATGAAAGACAGACAAATATCTTTACAATAAAACCTCTAGGAAGTAAAAGCTATCCCAGAAACAGGCTATATAACTTGCTCAAAGTCCAGAAAACTTTAACACAAGTCATTCAAATGCTAATAGATTTTCTATATACTTAAAATTATAAAACAAGCTACTACAAAAAATACTACTTTGGAGAGCTTATGAAAGGCTTATGACTTCATTAAAAATATTTCTTGAGTGGCTAAACCTTTAAGATCTCAAGCCAAGCTAAGGATCTAAAACATGAAATGAATCTTATAATCTTTAATAGAGCGTGTGTGTGTGTGGAGAGAGAGAGAGAGAGAGAATTTTTTCACACTTTCTGGTTCCATGTGTAATAATCATTGAATTTCAAGTGCCCACAAGAATCTTCTTATACAAAAATGTTGGAAATTTTACTTGAATCACCACGTTTAAAAAGTAATATAAACACACTAAAGGAGCTAAGAAACCTTTTGCAGCTATTATTAAATTGGATGTTAAGAACCAAGAAACCTTAATTTTAGCTCACATTTTCAGTAATGACAAATTGTATACCACTGGGAATAATGCCACTGGGAATAGTTCAATCTCTCATTTGTCAAAAAGACACTACCATCTGCCCTATTTAATTCATAGTACTGTTATAAGCATGAGGTGAGACAAATACATATCATCTAGACATGGAAAACTGACAAAACAATCCTCATAACAAATGCAAGAAATAGTAATCTTCATCACTAACAAGAAAATCTAGTTAACCTTAACATCAGGTTTCAAACCACCTTGACATACACCTTAATAAATAAATACTAACAAATCAAAAATATTACAAGCCCATAGATATAAAACAACGCACACAAGCCACTGGTTAAGACTGTCAAATGCAATCCCAAACTGGCTGCAAAGACCTACTATACTACAGTACAATGTTATGATAGCCAATAAAAAGGTTTTACTTTAAAATAAACTACTCACAGTTTAGCATAGTAAAAAAAAAATGTACAATTTTTTAAAGTATATAAAATTTCAGGTAATAGTTTATCTTAAAAACAATGCCATATTTTTAAGACAGGCACTTTGGTTATCTTAACCACTAATGTTTGCCCAGAATCCACAGACATTTCAAAATTCCATATAATCTATAAGCAAAGAATCATACTTAGCATATAAATAGAAAACATCTAGTAGAAAAACCAGCTGGACAGTGGTGGTGCACGCCTGTAATCCCAGCACTTGGGAGGCAGAGGCAGGCGGATTTCTGAGTTTGAGGCCAACCTGGTCTACAGAGTGAGTTCCAGGACAGCCAGGGCTACACAGAGAAACCCTGTCTACACAGAGAAAACCTGTCTGGAAAAAGCCAAATCCAATCCAAAAAACCAAAACAAACAAACAAACAAACAAAAAAACAAAGAAAAACCAAAGTAAAGAGGGTACAGATTTCATAATGGGACAAAATGACATGATCAATGAACTCCATAATAAAATACACAAACTGCACACTGTTTTTAAGAATCAGAATACCCTGGAGAGTAGTGTAAAAGAAAAGAATTAATACTGACATATAAACATAGCCAAAAGTTGAATACTTCCTTCCAGGAGAATGATTATTTTATATTTACTCTATCATTTAGTATTATGCCACAGCTACTAAAAGGATACTTCAGCAGAGAGAGATATAAAGAAATTTATGGACTGAGATGGATTCAATTTTTAAAAGTTCTATGAATGCAGCAAATTACTTTTTTGTTCTTCTGAGTTATCTATAAACAAATCAATAAAACTGGCAAGTTTGCTCTGTGAAACTATGAAAGTCTACCGACCACCCATCTCAAATAAACCAGCAACTCTTCCTTCCCCAAATCTAAATCATAAAAGAAAAATACATAGCACAGCAAGAAAGAATATATAAAAATACTGGTACATCAACATACAACAATGTGTCTATGTGGTCCACTGTCATCTGGGTTTTTTTGTGTGTGGTCAGAATCTTTAAAGATGATTCTCTATAAACTGATAAATTTCTCTCAATCCTAGCACACAAAGTTTACTATGATGATGGCCCTTACTAAATAAAGGATCTTAGCAATTTCTGGTTTACTTAGGCATGATTTTAAAAGACTCAAACCTTTGATGAAGATTCCTTGAGATCGATGAGACTGTCCTGTAGAAAATGAATGGAGATGACAGGTGAGCTGGCATAGTTCTCAGAACCCAGAGGAACTTTGGGAAGTATGTCTGTAACCTGGAAACAAACCAGCTATTTCTTGTGAGGATAAATTCCAGGAAATCATTATCAATATGAATATCAGCAATCAAAACAAAAATCAAAGCCATATAATGAAATTTTAATGTAAAAATTGTAAACATTAAATATAAAAAATTTAAAATTTTGTTCTGATTGAAAATTGAAATTAAATGTAGATGCCACATGTTTCATGTTAAGCTACAAGTAATTAAGAGGCTATAAAAAGGCAAAACATTTTTCTCTACCAAAAGTTGAAAACAGTAGAGGTCACCACGAGAAAAAATAACTAATATTTTTATAGTTATCCTCTAATTAAAAGAGTTCAAATTTTATCTATTTACAACTCCAATAAATATAAACATTTTATTCTGTCTAGAAAATTCAGTGGCATTAGAAGAAAAAATATTTTATATAACAGTTTTCAATATTTTGTTGCAAAGTACCATGATTATTCAATCTCATGCCTCTCACAAGGAAAAAAATTAAAAAAAAAAAAAGAAACCAATTACAGTATTCCACCACAGTGCTCTGGATGAAGAATTAATTAACTTACAGTTCTTAAAAGTTCAACGTACTGCAAATTCAAAGATTCCATGAAATTAGATGACTTTAGAATTAAAATTAAATATGGAGCAAGGAATGGCTACCCTGAGTCTTCAAGAAGGCTACACCCACGATTTTGTGCTGCAGTTGAATGCCTGGGGTTTCTCTTTGCTGGGTGGTAGGACTGGATGCCACATCTGCTCTTATCGTAACGCAAGGTTCAACTTGTTGGGAACCCAATGGGTATAAACAAACCTCCAAGGGAAGATACAACAGAAGCTGCATGCTCACTGAATAAACACAACTACAGGAGAACTGATCACCAAGGAGACTTTAAAATGGAACTCCTTTCAAGACTCCTTCTTAGAAGGCACATCGGTATGATGCTCATCAAGAAGCTTGATAAATTCAGAGGTATCTTGTTTATCCTGTATCATTCAGGAAGTCTTCAGTGCTATATAATCTTCAACATTTATGCCGAAAAATAGCTTCATTCTGCTGAAAAGATTCATTTGCTTGTAGCTACCATTGCACTCCAAAAAGGACTGCTTAAAGCAGTGAGGCACTTCTGGGTAAAATTTCTCTTGCACTTTGTAACACAATAAAATTAGTGCTAGGAGTCCTTGAAGTTCTAACATTTTTTATAAGAAAAATACTCAATAGGAAAAATCAGTCCACCAATACAGAAAAATTTCATTTTCTAATGCAATATAAAACCTCCAGTGGCTCCAGTGAATACTTGGCACAAGACTTGAAGGAAGTCAGGACATTGGTATTCCAAACAGGTGAGCCTAATACGGATGCTGCCTTCCTCAGGCTATACTAACCTTTACTGTGGAGGAATGTGATGGAGAAGGATGAGTATCAAGTTTGCGGCGTTTTTGTTCTGTTTGGACAAAAAGAAATAGTCAGAATAGGGTATATGTCCAGTCATTCCAAACACTTCAAAAAATGAACAACTTTAAAGTCCAAGTATTTGTTGCACTAACAAAATCACTACCATAACAAGACAAGGAGATAACCAACAAGATAATTAGATCCAAAAAGTAAATATAAAAAGGTACACTTGCCCCTGTCAGGCTCCGAGATATCTGATCGGGGAACAGGTGACTTCAAGGACCCTGAAACTGGTGTTTTTTCTCCTCCTTTAACATTTTCCTTTGATTTCATTTCCTTTGATACATCTCTTTCTCTGGATGGCTCCTTCTCTCTTTCCCTTTCTTGAGTCGATTTTGAGTCTACGATGGGGATGGTAGTCTTGAATTTTTCATCTTTAGCTTTTTCTTCCTTCTTGAACTTCTCTTTCTCTTTCTCAGATTTAGGTGTTCTTTCCTTTGTCTCTCTTGCTTTGTCATCTTTATTTGGCCGTTCTTCCTTCGGTTTTTCTTTACTATCTTTACCAAGTACCCTGGCCTCTGGAGTTGTAGCTGGAGTCTTCTCTTTTTTCTCTTTTTCTTTCTCTTTTACTTTTTCTTTGTCATTTTCTTTAACAGCTTTGTTGCTTAAGAATAAAAAAAAATATTTAAAAAAAGTCATCATCAAATATATCCCATATTTAAAACCATAAGTGAGCCAGGAGTATTGGTGCATGCCTTTAGTCTCAGAACTTGGGAAGTAGAGGCAGGTGGACCTCTGTGAGTTTGAGAACAGCCTGGTCTACAGGGTAAGCTGCAGGACAGCCAGGGCTACACAGAGAAATCATGTGTTGACATGGAAGCAAGCAAACAAATACACAAATAAGCAAATAAAAAAATCAGAAAGGGCTTCCATTGACTTAAAAAAATGCCATGAAACTAAGAAGAACCCTCAGAAAGATAAATAAGGGTTTTAGGGAAAGTCAATTGTTTTGTTGTTTCTAAGAAATATATATCACTGCTAGAGATGCCTACAGAGTGAGCCTCAAAAGATAGAGGTCAATCTACCAAGTGAGTATAAGCCAAAGTAAAGCTGTCATAGCTCTTCTGGTAGCTAACAAAGTAGAATTCAATTTTTTGTTAACAGTTAAATAATGTAGCTATATATGAATGCTTCAAGAATATGCAACAATCGGGCTAGAAAATTGGCTCAGTGGTTTAGAGCACTGACGGTTCTTCCACAGATCCTGAGTTCAATTCCCATTAACCACATGGTAGCTAACAACCATCTGTAATAGAATCTGATGTCCTTTTCTGTTGTGTCTGAAGACAGCTATAGTGTACTCATATACATAAAGTAAAATGAATCTTAAAAAAGAATATGTAACAATCAAAGCTCATATGCACTGAATGTTAGATCTGTGAATTTCATAAAAGGAAACATTAATGTACATAAATAAGTCACACAGTTCTTGATAAAGTAACAGTGGATCATTCTGACATTCCAATGTCAACTTTAGATAGCATTCAGACTAAAAATCAACAAAGTAAGTACAAAGTTAAACTACACCAAAGAGCAAATGGACGTTACAGATAATCTGGAGAATATTTTACCAATCAGAAACTGAATGCACATCCTTCCCAGCAGCCCATAGGATGCTCTCTAAAAGATACCTTATTCTGACCACAAGTATGTCTTAAGAAATGCAAAACTGATATAATTTTTTTCTATCTCATTAAATCATAGTGGACTATAATAGAAAACAATAGCAAGAGAAACTATACAAGTACTTGGAGACTGAAAACTGCACTCATGACTGACCAGTGGGTAGTTGAAATCAAGGAGAACTTTTTAAAATTCCAAGAATAAAATGAAAATTAAAGCACAACGTACTAGACTACTTCAAATACAACTAAGGCAATTTTAGCTATAAAAGCTTAAATAAGCCGGGCGGTGGTGATGCACACCTGTAATCCCAACACTCTGGGAGGCAGAGGCAGAGGCAGAGGCAGGTAGATTTCTGAGTTCGAGACCAGAGTGGTCTACAGAGTGAGTTCCAGGACAGCCAGGGCTATACAGAGAAACCCTGTCTTGAAAAAACAAAATCCAAAAGCTTAAATTAAAAAAAAAAAATCAAAGTCTGAAATAGTCTAAGCATGTCTTCAAAAACAAGAACAAAGCAAACCACAAAGCAGCTGATAACAAGAAATAATTGAGGTCAAGGAAGAAATCACTGAAACAGAGACTAAAAGAATAATATAGAAAATCAACCAATCAGAGCCACAGTTCTTTTTAAAAAAAACTTTAAAAAATTTAGTAAAGGTCTAGCCAAACTAATCAAAACAGAAGATTCAAGTTAATAAACATTAGAGATGAAAAGGGTAAGTTTATTAATTCCAATGATATCCAGTATCAAGGAAAAACTAAAAATCTATAACAAATGGGTAAAAATTTTCTACACACACAAATTAATTCAATGAAATACAAGCAATTTAAATAGATTCATAACAAGCAATGAGACAGAAGAGAAGGCCAGAACAATTCAGATTAGTAAAGCCTACCAAATCTTTATAAAAGTGCCAATGCCAAAGATTCTCAAAGTGTTCCATAAAATAGAAAGTAAAGAAACACTACTGTGGTGGTTTGAATATGCTCGGCCCAGGGAATGGAACTATTCAGAGATGTGCCCTTGTTGGAGTAGGTGTAGCCAAGTTGAAAAAAGTGTGTCACTGTGGGCATGGGCTTTAAGACCTTCATCATAGCTACCTGAAAGCGAGTACAAGCAGTCTTCAAATGAAAATGTAGAACTCTCAGCTCCTCCTGTACCATGCCTGCCTGGATGCTGCCCTGCTACCCCCTTGATGATAATGGACTGAACCTCTCAACCTGTAAGCCAGCGCCAATTAAATGTTGGCCTTTATAAGACTTGCCTTGGTCATGGTGTCTGTTCATAGCAGTAAAAACCTAAGACACTCTGAAGCTAATAGAAAAGAAACTGGGGAAGACCCTTGAGGACATCGGTACAGGGGGAAAGTTCCTGAACAGAACACCAATAGCATATACTCTAAGATCAAGAATTGACAAATGGGACCTCATAAAATTACAAAGTTTCTGTAAGTCAAAGGACACCATCAAAAGGACAAATCAGCAATCAACATATTGGGAAAAGATCTTCACCAACCCTACATCAGATAGAGGGCTAATATCCAATATATACAAAGAACTCAAGAAGTTAGACCCCAGAAAACCAAATAACCCTATTTAAAAATGGGGTACAGAAAGAGCCTGAGGGTAGCTCTAAGGTAGAGTGCATGTTTGGCATGCGTGAGGCCTTGGGTTCAAACTCAAGTGCCAACAAACGCAAGACAAAAATGGGGTACAGACAGTGACAGGCAGAGGATCAATGGAACAGGATTGAAGATCCAGAAATGAACCCACACACCTATGGCCATTTGATCCTCGACAAAGAGGCTGAAAACATCCAATGGAAAAAAAGATAGCCTTTTCAACAAATGGTGCTGGTTCAACTGGAGGTCAGCATGCAGAAGAATGCGAATTGATCCATCCTTGTCTCCTTGTACTAAGCTCAACTCCAAATGGATCAAGGACCTCCACATAAAGCCAGACACTCTGAAGCTAATAGAAAAGAAACTGGGGAAGACCCTTGAGGACATCGGTACAGGGAGAAAATTTCTGAACACAACACCAATAGCGTATGCTCTAAGAGCAAGAATTGACAAATGGGACCTCATAAAATTACAAAGTTTCTGTAAGGCAAAGGACACCATCAAGAGGACAAATTGGCAACCAACAAATTGGGAAAAGATCTTCACCAATCCTACATCAGATAGAGGGCTAATATCCAATATATATAAAGAACTCAAGAAGTTAGACTCCAGAAAACCAAACAACCCTATTAAAAAATGGGGTACAGAGTTAAACAAAGAATTCTCACCTGAAGAACTTCGGATGGCGGAGAAGCATCTTAAAAAATGCTCAACTTCATTAGTCATTAGGGAAATGCAAATCAAAACAACCCTGAGATTTCACCTTACACCAGTCAGAATGGCTAAGATTAAAAATTCAGGAGACAGCAGATGTTGGAGAGGGTGTAGAGAAAGAGGAACACTCCTCCACTGCTGGTGGGGTTGCAAATTGGTATAACCACTCTGGAAATCAGTCTGGCGGTTCCTCCGAAAACTGGGCACCTCACTTGAGAAGATCCTGCTATACCACTCCTGGGCATATACCCAGAGGATTCCCCACCATGTAATAAGGATACATGCTCTACTATGTTCATAGCAGCCCTATTTATAATAGCCAGATGCTGGAAAGAACCCAGGTATCCCTCAACAGAACAGTGGATGCAAAAAATCTGGTGTATCTATACAATGGAGTACTATTTAGCCATTAGAAACAACGAATTCATGAAATTCTTAGGCAAATGGATGGAGCTAGAGAACATCATACTAAGTGAGGTAACCCTGACTCAAAACATGAATCATGGTATGTACTCACTAATAAGTGGATATTAACCTAGAAAACTGGAATACCCAAAACATAATCCACACAACAAATGAGGTACAAGAAGAAACGAAGAGTGGCCCCTTGTTCTGGAAAGACTCAGTGAAGCAGTATAGGGCAAAACCAGAACGGGGAAGTGGGAAGGGGTGGGTGGGAGGACAGGGGGAGAGAAGGGTGTTTGGGACTTTCGGGGAGTGGGGACTAGAAAAGGGGAAATCATTTGAAATGTAAATAAAAAATATATCGAATAAAAAAAACGTTGTTTAGGGGAAAAATGGGGTACAGAGCTAAACAAAGAATTTTCACCTGAAGAATTTTGGATGGCTGAGAAGCATCTTAAAAAATACTCTACTTCATTAGTCATTAGGGAAATGCAAATCAAAACAACCCTGAGATCTCACCTTACACCAGTCAGAATGGCTAAGATTAAAAATTCAGGAGACAGCAGGTGTTGGCAAGGATGTGGAGAAAGAGGAGCACTCCTCCACTGCTAGTGGGATTGCAAGCTGGTACAACCACTCTGGAAATCAGTCTGGCGGTTCCTCAGAAAACTGGGCATGACACTTCCTGAGGATCCTGCTATACTACTCTTGGGCATATACCCAGAGGATTCCCCAGCATGTAATAAGGATACATGCTTCACTATGTTCATAGCAGCCCTATTTATAATAGCCAGAAGCTGGAAAGAACCCAGGTATCCCTCAACGGAAGAATAGATGCAAAAAATGTGGTATATCTACACAATGGAGTACTATTCAGCCATTAGAAACAATGAATTCATGAAATTCTTAGGCAAATGGATGGAGCTGGAGAACATCATACTAAGTGAGGTAACCCAGTCTCAAAAGATCAATCATGGTATGCACTCAATGATAAGTGGATATTAGCCTAGATAATTGGAATACCCAAAACATAATTCATACATCAAATGAGGTACAAGAAGAATGGAGATGTGGCCCCTGGTTCTGGAAAGACTCAGTGTAGCAGTATAGGACAAAACCAGAACAGGGAAGTGGGAAGGGGTGGATGGGAGAACAAGGGGAGGGAAGGGGGCTTATGTGACTTTTGGGGAGTGGGGGGACCTGAAAAGGGGAAATCATTTGAAATGTAAATAAAAAAATATATCGAATAAAAAAAAAAAGAAAACAGAAAAAAAAAAAACCTAAGATAGCTACCAAACTCATTATACAAAATCACTATTACCCTTACATCCAAATTGAATAAATATACAGTAAAACAACACAACTACGGACAATTCACCTAATAAGTTAAAAAACGCACACACATACATACATACATACACACACACACATACATACATACATACATACACACCCACATACACACATACATATACACACATACACATACATACATACATACATACATACATACATACACACACACACACACACACACACACACACACACACACACACACACACGCTTTTGGGCTGGAGAGATGGCTCAGCTGTTAAGAACACTGACTGCTCTTCCAGAGGTCCTGAGTTCAAATACCAGCAACCACATGGTGGCTCACAACCATCTGTAATGAGATCTGATGCTGCCTTCTAGTGTGTCTGAGGAGAGCAAAGATGTATTCATATACATAAAATGGATAAATAAATCTTTTAAAAAACCTTTCATGTTTCATTTCTTTATTTTTATACAATGTATGTTTTCCTTGCATGTATATATGTCTGCGTATGACATAAATGTCTGGTGCACACAGAGGCCAGAAGAAGATGTCAGATCCACTAGAACTAGAGTTACAAATGATTGTTAGCTGCCATGTGGCTTCTAGGAACTGAACCTGGATCCTGTGGAAAAGCAGCTAGTCTTCTTAACGTTGCTGAGCCATTTCTCTAGCTCAATATGCAAAAATTCTTAAAATCTTGCAAACAGAATTCAAGAACACATTAAAAACATGCACAATGACCAAACTCAATTCATTCCAGGGATGTAAGAATGATTCAAGAAATATAATACAGCAGATAGGCAGACTCAGGGTAAAAAAAATCACAAGATGATGCCAATAACTGCAGAGAAACACTTCAATAAAAACATCCTTCCATGAATAAAAAAGTCCTAAGGGAACTAGAAATATAGGGACCATACAACAAACCTTCAAAAACAGTTTTGGCAAAATCAGACTCAACTCAATTAATATAGTGCTCAAAATCTTAGCTAGAGCAATAAACAAGAAAATGAAGTGAAAGAGATAACAGGAAAAGAAAAATTTCAAACCATGTCTATTTAAAATGTAACATGATCCTATCCTTAAAAGACCCAGAAGACTATACCAGAAAAGTCTTTTATCTAATAAACACATTAAACAAATTATCAGGCTACAAAGTATCATGAAAATTAAAAGCTCTATTTACTAAGGATTAAATTGTTGAGGAAGAAATCATCCACAATTACCTTACAGAAAACAAAATACTTAGGAATTATTCTGAGGAAATGAAAGACTAATAAAAATAAATAAAAAGAGACCAACAGAAGAAGAGACTGTCCTATTCAGCTTACAATGCTTTAATTTTATCTTATTTTAGCATTATTAATTTTTTGATGCCTATTTGTTTTCTAATGAGTAAGAAAGGACGTAGATTTGGGTGAGTAGGGAGATGAAGAGGAATTAGAAGGAGTTGGGGTAGGGGAAATCAGAATCAAAATATATTATATGGAAAAATATATTTTTAATACAAAACAAGTTTTACATAGCAAAACTGACAGGATCATGAAAATAAAATTAAAAAAAAAATGAAATCCCATGCTTATGGATTAGAAGGATCAATATTGTGAAAATGGCTCTATTACCTAATGTGTTCTATATATTCAACACAATCCCTATAACAGTCAAAGGAAATTCTTCATTACAGAATTACACACACACACACACACACACACACACACACACACACACACACACACATATACATATACACAAACACACAGAGAGGCATGCTTGCATGCATACATACAGGCACACAAGCATGCACACACAGAGACACACACACAAGTACACATGCACACACCCAAAACTGAAAAATAAATACAAAAGACCTGGAATAGCCAAAGCACTCAACAAAAAAGGTAGTAATGCTGGAGGTATCTTAATATCCGATCTCAAATTATACTAGCGATCCATAGGGACAAAGACAGCATGCTAGTGGAACAGGAACAAACATGGATAAGTGGAGATCATTGGAACAGAATATAGAAGCAAGAAATAAATGTGCACAGCTACACTCACCTAATTTTCAACAGCAGTATCAAAACATAGATTGGAAAAAGGACAGTATGTACAACTATCATTGGGAAAACTAAATACTGCTATATAAATAATGAAACTAGATCTCTAGTACTCATTCTGCTCAAAATCAATTCAAAGATCAAACACCTTGATGTTAGAGTTCAAATTAAGCTTCTATACAGCTGAGGAAACAATCATCAGAGTAAATAGACAGCATGCAAACTGAGAGGAACGGCTTTGCAAATTATGTCTCAGACAGAAGAGTGATATTTAGAAATAAAAAATTGCAAATAATTCTCCAAAATTCACCTAATAAATAAGCAGGCTGGTAATTAAGTCATAAAATGAATATAAATGGCCAGTAAATCCTTTTAAAAGTGTTCAACATCTTAGCCATCTGAGAAATAGAAATTAAAACTGTTTTGAACCAGTCAGAATGGCTCTCCATTAAGAGAATAAGCAAGAAAAAAGTTGGTGAGAATGAGGGTAAAATGTTATACTTATAACTTGCTAATGGAAATGTTAGCTCATGCAATCACTATAGAAGTCAGTGTACATACAGGTTTCTCAAAAACTAAGAATAGAATATCTCAGCTGTTCCACTCCTGAGTGTACACCCAAAGGTCTCTAATTCAACATAACATGGAGATACTCACATTTTTGTTAATTGCTGCATTATTCACAATAAATGGGGCCAGCCTACTTATATATTAACAGATTTGTGGATAAAGAAAGTATGAGATGCATACAAAATGAAATTCAACCAAAGTGAAAACTGAAATGATGGCATTTGCTGGAAATGGATTCACCCAGAAATCTTTATGGAACTTGAAATTAGAAAGGCTCAAAAAGGCAAATATATCTCCTTTCATATGCAGAACCTATATGTAAGGATGTAAATACCATATATATTATGAAAATAGTAAAAGGGTCATGAAAGAACAGTTCTCATAAGAGAGGAACAAGAGGCAGAAGGAAAGATAATAGAATATACATGTCATTTAAAACAGAAGGAAGATTTTTTGGAAAGAAGACCGAGACTAGCAAGAGACAATGGGAGCAAGGGAGGTCACAGGGGTAAGGGCAAATTAGAATGAAGTATAATGAGACATATATATGGAAATGCCACAAGTATTCTATATGCTAACTTAAAAGAGAATTTTTTTTAAAGGAGAGAACTCTGGAGCTCGAAAGATGGCCATGTTTGTAAAGTGCTTGCCATGCAAGTATAAGAAAGTAAGCTCAACTTCTCAGAACCCACATAAAGACAAGCATAATAGACCTCATCTGTAGTCCCAGTGCTCCTATGGTACAAAGGAAGACAGAGAAAAGAGAACCTTTAAAAGCCTACAGGCGAGCTGGCCTACTACTATATGCAGCAAAGAGGATCTAATTTCAACAATGTACAAGGTGCGGAGTAACATCTGAGGTTAGACCTCTACACACATTGTGGCAAGCATGCACGACCACTTATATATACATAAATGTGCATACATACACGCCCATGGTATACACATGTGGATAAAGAAAGTATGAGATGCATACAAAATGAAATTCAACCAAAGTGAAAACCGAAATGATGGCATTTGCTGGAAATGGATTCACCCAGAAATCTTTATGGCACTTGAAATTAGAAAGGCTCAAAAAGGCAAATATATCTCCTTTCATATGCAGAACCTATATATAAGAGTGTAAATACCATATATATTATGAAAGTAGAAAAAGGGTCATGAAAGAACAGTTCTCATAAAAGAGGAACAAGGGGCAGAAGAAAAGATAATAGAATATACATGTCATTTAAAACATAAAGGAGATGGTATACACACACAGCAGCTGCAAATCAAGAGAGGGTTTAGAATTGTTACATACAATACAGTGTTCCTACCTGTTAGAGCCACTATTTCCATTGCTTGAATTCCCTTTTGGTGTGGTACTAGAAGCCTTATTAACAGCTTTTGTACCACACTGAGATCTCTCCCTTGATTTATCTGAAATAAAAACAAGGCTTTTGTTAGCTAACTCTAAATACAAACTCTGACTTCACAGCAAAATGATTAGTGGATAATTAGGAAGGCCCAGGAGGCTGATTAATTCTTAATAGTTAATTCTTAATAGTTACATACTCATAACTAGGGAATAAAATGCAATATGAGGCTAGCATTGTAATTATCATGTGATAAAACATTTCAATACATTGTTTAAAAGTGCCTACAAACAAGCGTACCAGTCTCCTCAGCACCGCTTTCATCTGATTTAGATGCACTTCCTATAGATGATGAAGAAGTCCCACCACCAGGCCCATTTTGTACACTGGCAACAGCATTCCTTGGAGGAGGATCCTTGTGATGAAATTCATTTTCAGGTATCATGTGTGACTTTCTACTTTTCAACTGCCCCGAGTAGCTGAAAGTCGCACAAAGTGTTTAAATACACATACACAAATCAAAAAAAAAAAGATAAATATGGGGTTTAGTCAAATAAAATTAGCAAATTTATTTACTCTGCTACTTAGCTCTAGGAAATAAAGTGCTACATTTCAGTATATTCTTCAAGTTCTTTAGAGTGTTCTAAAACCTTAGTCATTCTTTCAAATTAAACTAATTCTTTAACTAGAGAGCCTTTTTCTTTTTGCTACTCAAGATGTGAGAACTATTAAAAATTATATCTCCCCCCTTCAAGAAATATATTTCTTTGAAACTATCATCCAGTATAGACCGGAAGTTGATAATCAGAAGTGACAACTCTCACCAGCCTGTGGAAACATGATCGCATAATCTCCCATAATCTCCTGAAGCAAAGCAGAAGATAAGACTTCAACATTATAAAACAGTTTCAAATCTTCAGAATCCTTCTGTAATCTAGTCTCATAAATCACATTAAAATATAATTGTGTTACCCCATAGCCAATGCATAAAGATCTGGCCTCTTCTCTTTTTCTTCTTGGCATATTTTATTTACTCTTCTTTCCAAAGCCTGACCCAGATTCAAAACTTTTGGGTACCAAGGAAGTATTTTTGTTAGTACGATCAATATATTCCTGATGTGAGTATATTCGCCCGTCTCAAGGCAATGTACCGATGCCTACAATAGATGTTTAAAGAACTATTATCATAAAATACAGGTTTGAAGAGAAAAATATCTTTGAAAAATATCCACTAGATTTTACCTTGGTTAGTTTGTAATGCCATTTGTGGACAACATGTCGAAAATTTTCATAATCTAACTGATCGGCTTTATTCCCACCATCAAATCCAGTTGCCCGTAATATGGTAAGGAATCCTGGATAGTTTCCACATTCCTAAGAAAAATAAGTTTCTCATTTATAGAGGTAAAATTAATCCCACAAAATAGGAGAATAAGACCATTTCAGTGACTCTTACAGAAAAGAAAGGTTCAGCTTATCCAATGATATTAACTTGAAATGTCAAGTTGAAATAGAATAAAAAAGATACTTTTTATAATATGTTATTTGTGATTTTAAGTATTACTTTATAGCCGAATCTTAAATTCTTTTAAGTGACTAATCTGAAGCAATAATTATACACATAAGTAAAACATAAAGATACTTATTAATTATATACCTTTTCATATGTGGCTCTATCACTATGCCACCTGGTCACCGTCTCTAACATACAGCAAAGAAATCTCCCATACCGACTAGCTTCATTTTCAGTGCAGCTTGCAACCGTGTAAATTATGTCAGAAAAAACCTAGAGGAAAAATGTTCAAAAAAGATAAAACTAACTGAAAATATTATAAAACTATATTAAAGCAAATCATAATATACACATAAATTTAGTAAAAAAATGTACTTTCTCCTTTTATATTCACACCTGTGGAGATTTTCTTTTTTTTTGGCAACTCTAGATTCTGTAACAAAATAGCAATCATAAAGAATCCAAATGTATTTTTATAAAGAAATCTAATTTTTAATAATAAAAGAAAAGGCTATTTATTATCATTTTATTACATAATGCTTCTTGGAGACTTAGTCATTCATGACTGAAACTGAATAGACAGTAGGCAAAGGCAAAGGTGATAAAATTTAAAAATAGGCAGCAGGCATACTATAACACACATATTTTAAACCCACAAACAACAGTAATGCAAGACAAAAAGGCATGATGGAATATCCATCAATATGACACTAAAGAACTTTCCCTGCTTTCATGTGGTATGAATGTATAAAGGCTTTTATTTGGGTAGAAGGTTGCTATAGTTTTAGGGGTAAAAATTAAAGCATATAGAACGGCTTATAAGGTTACAAGATTATTAAATTCAAATCCTGAGTAAATAGGTTAACCTTGAGTGCAACAGACACCATTTCATGGAGATCTTATATATAGTAACACATTTAAGCCTCAGATCAATCTTACAAAGCAATTCCCTTTCTATAGATAAGAAAACTGAGGCACAGAGAGGTTAAATACCTTGTGAAAGATATAGTGTGGTGATTTGAATATGCTTGGCCCAGGGAGTGGTACTAATAGGAGTTGTGGTCTTGTTGGAATAGGTGTGGCATTGTTGGAGTAGGTATGTCACTGTGGGAGTGGGCTTTGAGACCCTCATCCTAGCTACCTGGAAGCCAGTCTTCTCCTAGCAGTCTTCAGATGACAATGTAGAACTCTCAGTTCCCCCTATACCATGTCTGCCTGGATGCTGCCATGTTCCTGCTATGATGAAAATGGACTGAACCTCTGACCCCCTAAGCCAATCCCAGGGAAATGTCCTTACAAGAGTTGCCTTGGTCATGGTGTTTCTTTACAGCAATGAGAACCCTAATTAAGACATATAGTTTAAAAGAAGTCTAGTTAGGATTCAAGGTCACAAACTTGGTATTTAAGATCATGTTAATTCACTGTATACATAATGCCTCTAGAGTCTATAATACTTAGCTGTGTTTATGTGAATTGTTTTTTTAAAGGTTGCAATAAAAACTTACTCGATCATAGCAAAGAAGTGTGGAAAAATTTGGAGTTTTCTGTTGATGTACCAATTCAACAAAACGAGCACAATAAACAGCATCTATTGCTGAAAAAATGCATCGAGGAAATATACACAGCTGTAAAAATTTTGTGATGGTCTCATTTTTGGTAGACTCTAAAAATAAAAGAAGAATGTATTAAGCAGTTATCTTCTTCCTAAAGTGTCTGAAGACTACCAAACATGACAACTGTAGTGTATACAATGTCATAAAACCACAAATAAGGTGATAAAGATTCCTATCACTTTTACTCTGTAGACATTTACCTATAATGTCCATATTATAGATATATAATATCAATACTATGATCCTGTGCAGAAAATTTAAATAATAAACTATCAGTATTATCATTACACAAACTAATTTTTATTTCACTAGCAAACTGTCATCAGTCACTTCAGTGAATACATGAGGTTGATTCTGTGGTAATGACTAACTAAAGCGAACAGTAAACAGAGCAGAATATGTGCATAATCACTTGAACACCGCCAAAGTTAGAAATGTTTGTTTTTGCAATTTAGCAGCAAATAGTCAATCCCAAGAACTTACTTGCTAAAAGCCAGTTGTCTTTTTCTAGTTTCAATCTCTGAAGTACTCTCTGAACATGTTCCATCTGCTTCTTTTCTTCTTCAAGGAGCTTGTCCTGAAGGGCTGTGCAACGCTCCTTTTCTTTTTTCTTTTTATTTGGAGGCTAAAAAGTAAAGTCAGATACTTTTCTAACTGTATTGCCTCCTTTCATGTATAAATTTTAAAGAGAAAAGTGATTATACAGTATGATTATTGAAGCATGATTGTACAGAAGGCATGCCTGAATGTATTACTTTCTTTCCATTCAGCACATCTGAATCAGTATCAGTCTTCACACACCTTCTGAACAGGTTTTCTTCCTAATTCTGGTAGTATACAGCTGAGGCAAACAGTAAGTCATCTTCATTATAACCCACTTGTTGACAAGCCATATGTACTGCCACTGTCTCTAGCATAGCCTATAGTCTCAGTACCTCATACCAAAGTACTCTAAAAGGCACGCAGCTATGTATCTGGTCTCTAACTTCAGACTAAATATCCCCCCACTTTATCAAAATCACTTTTCATATTACTCTCATAATCTTTTTAAAGTTCCATTTTTACATGTTATTTCATAGCTAAGGAATCTAAATCAGCTCTTAATTATATATTTATTATTCTACCTAACTTTCAGTATCTGCCTAATTATTTACCAACCTGACTTTTGAAATACATTATCAAGTAAAGGAGGTCTCCTTAAACCCCATACTACTCCCTATGTTTGCTGGATTATACATACATACATACATATATATATATATATATATATATATATATATATACACATATACACACACACATACATAATTATGGATGATAATAATAACCCTTTGGGAATTCCTATTGCTCTTGAAATAGGAGCCACACAAATAACATTAGGTTGCTATAGCAGTATTCAGTAGAAAAGACATGTGTGTCTTTTATTCCTTAATCATGATTTCCAACCATTTCCTAAGATCCTGCCCCAATCATTGAGATGTTACCATTAAATCTACTTAAAATAGAGAGACAAGACTGAAAAATCAAGAATCTTAAACTAAAAACATTACAAAATATGGATAACACACATAAATGTCTCAACTACATTTGCATTGCTACATCAAAACCTACCATTTCCTGATTGTCATCGATTGCTTTCATCTGGACTTTAAGTTTGTTGACTTCTCTTTCATAGCTGGTATGTGGAACTGCAAGGTCATACATTGTCAGTGACCAAAATGTAGCATAGAACTGAGGGCTGATATCATCCCAGACTTTGGCAACATGTAAGGAGACCACTGCTTCATGGACAGGCGCCATCACCATCTCGCATGATGTAATGTATTTATGGACTTTATGTTGCTGTTTACTTCCCTTTTCTGATTTTTTAAGTTCATCATATTTTGACTGGAAATAAAAAGTTAAAACATATCATATATATTTGTGCAAAACAATCGTGGCAATTCTAGTTTCTTACCAAAAGCACTTATTCCAAGATAAATTACTGCTGAAATCTGTTCTAATCCTTTGTTTCATGTTCTTAACTAGTTTTTGTCAATAAAATTTGACCTAGTATCTCCAGTAGGACATGTATCAACAAGTTGGATTGCCACTAAGAAAGGTTATAAAAAGTTACTGAGACTACTACCTCAGAAGCTAAACGTCCAGTTTTGCCAGACTTATAGGTTTCCCAGAATGCAATACTTTAATGCTGAAAATGACAAAATTCCAGACAGAACAATCAACTACTTTAGTCTACTTTCAAGCCAAATAAAATTTTCCATAAGCACCTGCAATAAATTAAATTGAAACCATGTCAGAACTGATGCTATAGTTTCTTTATCCTGATGCATTGTCCTAATTAGAAAGAGAATTGGAGGAAGACTATACTTTCAGTTCCATAAGATAAAAATAAATCTATTAGTGCAGAAATGCTGACATAATTATTTCCAAATGCAGCAAAGAAAATTAATACACTGTCTCATGTCTTTCAGCCATTTTATGATGAAAGACCTTTTGCCAAGAAAATGGGCATGATCCTTAAGGTGAATCTAAGTCCTGCAACCAGCTGTTTCTTTGTATTAGAAAAAGCATTGAAATAATTCAATTTATGCTAAGTATATAACAAGATGACCATCAGTCAAAGGTTTTGAGTTCTGCACTGATTGGTAATAGTCTCAGCTGCCTTGAGACTGACTGGGCTTCATGCATGCTGACTAAACTGAAAGTGTACAATCTATTACATTCAATGATATGTCACGCAAAATCCAGGAATCCTGCAATTATTCTAAAACTAGCACTATTTATTTTGATACCCAAGCTATTGAACATGCTGATAATTCCTGAAACTATAGAACAGATAAAGCTACAAAAATGTTAGCTATAGGAAATCATACAAATTCTATCAGAGACTATGAATGAGGGTGAAAGGATTTTAAATTTAAAAGGCAGATTTTGCCAAAGGCAACTAATAAGAATCTAGATGAGGGGGTTGACATCTGCTAAATGCTCTACCAGACAAGAGATAAAACAGTGCTGAAACTACCTGCATATGACAAGTTGACTACCTGAATAGGAAAAGTCTACAACAGCTAGGGCAAGGAAAACCTTCCTTTCAGATCTGTTTCAAGATGAGTCTCAATAATTAAAAGTGAAAATTAAGTTATATTTATGTGAAAACTGAATAACACCACAATAATACCAATCTTCCCAAATCTCTGGTCTTGAATCTGTGAACTTAGTAGTAGGCCTGCTACTAGTATCTAGTCAGCTTAGTCAAAAAGATGGTTATACTTCATCTACAATGCTAATTTTCCTTATCTAAAATTAATACCTAAGTTTATATATATTTTAAATTTTTTAAAGATTTACTTATTTAATCTATATGAATACACTTTGCTGTCTTCAGAAGAGGGCATCAGATTCCATTACAAGTGATTGTGAACCACCATGTGATTGCTGGGAATTTAACACAGGACCTCTGGAAGAGCAGTCAATACACTAACCTCTGAGCCATCTCTCCAGCCCTTATGTTTACATCTTCAATCAAACGGAGAATAATATAGTACCACTGATTTATGTCCAAAAAAGCTTTTTGTCAGGCCAAGAATCTGAGCAGTGTTTGTTTGAGGGCCCATGGTAGGCAATTCCTGAGGGGAATCTGAAGTTACCTCATGTCCTCTCTCACCATTTAAAAAAAAAAAGATTGTATTTTTAATATTCTCTCTCTTTCTCTCTCTCTCTCTCTCTCTCTCTCTCTCTCTCTCTCTCTCTGTGTGTGTGTGTGTGTGTGTGTGTGTGTGTGTGTGTGTGTCTGTGTGACACATGTATATGAGTGCCTGTGGAAGCCAGACGATACCTGATCCCCTGGAACTGGAACTAGAATAATGTGACCCTCCCCATAGGTGCTGAGAACCATCTTGAGAATAGCATCCTCTGTAAACCTCCAGTCCTCTCATCATTTTCTTACACATTCTCCCTCATCAAAAGCTAACTGAGGAATTCACTTAAGCAGCAAAGTTAGGGCAGTGTGGACACCCAGGTGGCCTATATGAAGAACGTTCATATAGGACACATGTGGCCTATATGAAGTGGGTTGGGAGCACCTTATTATTGCCTGGAGTATATAAATGCCACGATATATTTCTTTGTTCTTAAACCCTGAGAAGAAAATGCCATTTCTTTTATTAGATTATATTATCTCTTAAAAGGAAACACTTTCATGCCCCACAAAAGATATGTTACTGATAGGAATGACCTGGTCCATGTTTTGACCAGGAATATCTCAAACAGCCAAGTATTTGTTTGCTAGGACTCATTACTGATTAGGGTGTCCAGTTCTCAACGTAGTAAAATATGATATGAAATTCCTTAGATAAACCATTTCTTCTACCCAGGTTCTTCAAGAAATCAGGTCCTATGTTTCTATGAATGAGACTTTTTGATATGGTTAGAGTGAGAATATAAGACATTAACTACATATAGCAGTGAATTCTCTAGAATGAGAAACTTCAAATGAGTTCAAAAGCCATTTTTGTTCCTATTAACCCTCTAGAAGATACAGGCAAGGAATTGCTGCATTAACACTAGTGAAGTGGTCATTAAATCAAGTAAGACTGTAGCAGTTGTTCATATGTAAACACTAACAGTATTCTCAATCACATGATCAAATGAACGTCAAATTTCTCCCTAGTGTCTTTCTTTTTTTTTTTTTTTGATATATTTTTTATTTACATTTCAAATGATTTCCCCTTTTCGGGCTCCCCACTCTACACACAATATAACATAAATTTTATAGAAAATAAAGAGGAAAACTTAGTTTAAGAGAAGGGGACCAATGACTGGAGTGAATACCACATTTAATATAGAATTAAACCATTTCACCCCACAAATTGGACTGAAAGCCACAAATAGTATAGACTATTTTTAAAAAAGTAGAAGGGCCAGAATCCAAATTAACAAAATGGAGAATATGTTGGGTCTCTATGAATTGACTATGGCCCTGTGGGGAAAGTAATAGGAAGACCTGTTCTTTAAAACAGCATTTCATTGTTCACTGCTGAGGCAAGAATAGTAATAGAAAATCAGAGTAATCTGTATTTATCAAATTAGAGAATATTTAAAAGTCAAATATTTGTGTAAACCATTCTTGAACACCAATAAAGACATTCATACTTACCGAAATATGGTGTGCATACATTGGCCTAGACAGAAAAAATGCTGCATCGTGTGGTGTATGAAATTCATTACAGAGCACATCAATTGAAGGCACTCGTTTTATATAATCTTCTGTACTTAGATTGGATGCTAAAAACCCACCAAACTGTACTAGGGTATCATGACACTAAATTAAAAATAAGACAAACAAGAAACAAATGTTAATATTTTCCAAAAGCAACATAAACCTTTTTCAAATGATTAAGAGATATTATTTTAACAGAATTTTAATTGACAATTAAGAATCCAAATTTCAACAGGGACAGAAATGAAGAACACTATGTTCAGTGAAACAAACAAGGGGTAGAAAGATAATTTTCGCATATTACCACTTGTACATAAAGTCTAAAAAATGTTGACATCACAAAAGTAAAAAGAAGAGTAGATACTAAAGGCTTAGAGTGTCCCTGGAAAGTGGTAGAGAGATTCGGGAGCTGGAGTACCACAATGCGTCTACATAGGGGAAGTAAGCTCTAGTGATATACAGCCAACAGAGATTGGCCATAGCTTATAGCAATTTGTGACATATAAATATCTAGAAGAAAGGAGTTCAGTATTTCTCAACAGGAATGGTAAATGTTTAAAAGCTTAAAATTGGAATTACCAATTTTATAATTTATACATTACATACATGCACTGAATTATAGCAATATACCCTATAAACATGCACAATTACTAGGTATCAAATAAAATTCTAAATTAAAATAAATATTACATATTCACATATATATAATTGGTCAATTATATTTTTCTATATGGCCTCCAAAAGAAGAGAAAGAACATGTGAGCTCTAAGCACAGTGATACATATTTATAACCTACTACATCTTCGGCTATGAGTATAAAAACTGTAGTAACTAGAGAAACCAGGAAAGTGTAAAGGGACCACTATGGTGGGGGGGGGGGACAATAGAGAGGGAAATAACAGGAGACAGCCGACTTGAAGAGGGCAAAGGAGAAAATAAGGAAATCTTTAATACAGGGGTGAGGAGGAAGGGAAATATAAAAGAGAGGAGAAGGGTAAAAGAACAGTGAAGATGTCAAAAATGTCATAAGGAATCGTACTATCAATTATCTACATAAAGATGCTCATAACACATATCAGTGCTTAAATATATAGTTTGAATGAAATTGTCCCATCTGAATTGACAACACTCTCCTAAAAGCCATAGACTATCAAAGAGAAACTTAATACTAGGTTGAAAAGCCACCTTTTGAGTTGCTAGCCAAGGACAGTCTAAGAGACTCCCAAAGCACTTACCTAAAATCCTATACAGCAATACATACATGCAATGAGAAGTCAACGACTTTGTCATTGTTTAAAGGATTAAAAAATAATAAGCACAAAAATATTATTACCCAACAAAATGGGTTTAAGTATTAGCAATCTTATTAGTAAGAAATAAGAGATAGTATCTACTATGGAAAAATTACAATTTCCAAAGATCAAAAAAAGGCATACAATCTGATGATGGCCGTTCATGATGGACTGTCTCATTAACTGAAAACCTTATATATAACATCTCCTATACCCATCTCGTAAATAGCATAGTTTGCACAGAAATAGAGGCCCTATTTAAGGAAAGCCTACCAGACATTCACATGATGTGTACAAATGATATGTTTCAAATGACATCACAATTTCTATTTTATTGAGATTTAAAAAAAAATGTCTTCCTCAACACCCAAGCTTCTTTCACTTACCTGGTCATAGAGCTTCCCCACAAGTTTCAAGTGTTTCTCTCCACCCTCCTGAAAAATTACCCCATTCCTCTGTTGTGCCATAAGCAAACAGAGAGGAAGAGCAAGATCATGGTCCAGTAGTGCATCCTTTAATCTCTGAGAAGATTTTTTAGTGTTTCTGATCTGGCCAAAATAACCACCCTGCATAAAAGAAGACAAAAATTCCTGCTATATGCAATGTATTCCATGCTGTCTCACTGGGAAAAGACACACAAGAAAGTTGAAGCATAATCTTTAAAATATTTCTGAGCTAGAATTTATTATCCAATCACATGGGAAATATAATCAAGGTGATTGGAGGTTCAGGACCATCCTCAATTACACATGTTTGAGGCCAGCTTGAAGTGACTACAAAGGACTCTGTCTTAAAAAAGCAGAATAATAAGAAGACATGCCTGGTTTAATATAAAGCAACACTGAATAAAATAAAGCATTTCTACAGCCTATATACATTCTCCTTAACAAATCTGTTTTAATGATACTATTGTTTATTATAAGCTGACTAATAGTAGCTCAACTGTGTTTAAACTCTTTGTTTCCATTTTCTACTTGGTAATATGTTACAAAGGATTATGTTTTTATTCAGGGAAAAGATTTAGTGGACTGTGATAGAGATTTATTCCAGTGGAAATATCAACGAAAACCTTTTCAGTGCAAATATAAGTTATTCTCTTATACTTTTGTATGTTTTAAAGTTCCAATTACTAGTGTTTGACAGCTCTTAAAAAAGAAAGTAGCAGTGGTTTTGAGAGGAGAACATATATGGCTTTGACATTAAGCTTTAGCTAATTAGATACTGTTTAGATTCTACACTATGATCACATATACAGTATTGTACAATTATCTGTGGCAGGTATGTTCCATAACCCACAATGGATAAATGAAAAAAAAATGTAGATTACAGTATGAAACTCTACAAAAACCATGTTTTCCTATGCACATATACTCATGACAAAGCTTAATTAAGCAAAGTAAGAAATTAGAAATCAACCAGACTCCCTGAGTTTTAGGAACTAGACTAACCAATGAGTACACATGGATGGGACCCATGGCTCCAGCTGCATATGTAGCAGAGGATGGCCTTGTTGGACATTAATGAGAGGAGAGGCCCTTGGTCCTGTGAAGGTTCGACTCCCCAGCTAGGGCGGCGAGGTGGGAATGGGTGAGTAAGTGGAGAACACCCTCATAGAGGCAGGGGAAGGGTGATTGGAGGCTTGTGTAAGGGAAAGTGGGAAGGGGGCTAACATTTGAAATGTAAATAAATAAAATAACCAATAAAAAAGTAAAAAAGAAATTAGCAACAATTAATATAACAATCTGAATGATACAATAAAAAGTACATAAATATGGGCAATCTCCAAATATGTCACTGCACTGCACTGACATTCTTATGATGTGATATGAATCAACACTTAAGCATAGTGATGAAGAACAGAGAAATTTAAGCAAAGGTTACTTGAATACAAGCATTTTGCAATATAGCCGAATGATAACCAGGACTACTATCCACATAGCCAATTTGACAAAGATGGCTATTATATGACTAATGAGTAGCTCAGACAGTATGGATACGATGGCCAAAAGGATAATTTATGTGCCAAAAGTGAGAAAGGAGAAGGGCAAAAATTTTTATGATTCTATACAAAATGGATCTCAAAGTAAAAAATTATCATTTATTTCCTTACAGATATTTTTCTTTTTAATTTTGACCCCTTGAAAGTCAAAGCCACAGATCTAGTAGAACAATAGTTGCCTTACCTCAGCCTTCAGCTGCTCCCCACCAGTCATGGCCTCTAATTGCTCCATTGTCATCTCCTCTGTAATTTCGATTCCTGCCATTTTCTGTACCACTTCTTTCAATATTAGTAGGTCAAAACTAATACAAAATTTAAAAGAAATATAAAAATTAAACTATAAAAATTAAAAGTATTTGAAGCTAAAACTTCAAGTATGAAAATAATAATAAATAATGAATAGTCTCCTGAGAATCTTTACTTAGACAAAGGAATGAGTGACAACAGCAAGGCTTTTTTATTTTCAAAATAAATGTTACATCCATTCTAGTACTACAATGAAAGTATTTCATGTTTCTCTTTGATTTATTTTTACCTGGATTAATTTGAAGTTTGGAGATAGGATACAAAAATAAAAATAATTTGAAACATCTTCTTTTTCCCTTTACCCAAGCTTCATGTGTTTTTCCTCACAGTTTTCATTTGTCATTTCCCTTCACTTCCTCCACACACACACCCTGCCTTTACCTCTCTCCTATTTTGACTGTCAATAAATAAGAAATGTTCTCCAGGAGTTCACGTGTTAAGGACTTGATCCCAATCTGATGGCACTATTTTGAGAGGTTCTTGAAACTTTGGGTGAGGTCTAGCTGGAGGAAGCAGATGACAGAATGCTGTCTGTTTCTTTCACTTCCTCTCTCATCACTCCCTCCACACCCTCCTTCCCTTACCTCTCCCTCTCTCTCTCTCTCCCTCTCTCTCTCTCACACACACACACACACACACACACACAGAGTGAGAGAGAGAGAGAGAGAGAAACAGACAGACAAATAGCCTCTTCCTTTCTTGCTGATAAATCTGTGGCCCCACACACTTTTAAGCCTTGATGTTCTGCCTCACAGCACACTGAAAGCAACAATTGCTAACTCAAGACTGAAACCTCTGAACTCACTTGCAACTGATTCCTCAGTTGCATGTTGCTTCTTTTAGGAATTTGTCACAATAACAAGAAAATAACACAAATATTTCAGAGAATGAATGTGGAAGTAGATTACTTAAGCCATGGCCTAAGAATGCATATTAGCACAGATAGAGCCACTTGCTCACACAAGTGCAGCTGTCACCAACTTTTCTAAGTCTGATGCTTAATCTACTGTTTATATTCATTCAACAGCTGCCCCAATAACATGTTCCTCAGCCGCCAATTCAGGATGCTCAATGATTGTTTTTTTACAGCGAAAACCATCTCTCTAAAACTCCAAATAATAAAAATGAATAAAGCCCTAAAACATTCATTCATAATTTAAAAAAAGAAGGGGGAAGGAAGGAAAAACAAAAGGGGAATGTGTCAAGTTGTGGTACTTGAGCCTAAAGTAAAAGGTTTTGTAAAATAAGCATTACAATCTACATTTTTGTAATGTAGTAATATATTTTTGAGACAAAACCTCCCTAGATTTCCCATACTAGCCTCAAACTCATGGTCCTCTTTCTTAAGTATTCTGGATTTATGGCCATCTGCCACCACACCTGGCTAAGGATGTACTTTAATCTGCAACATTTTCAACTGTCACTAGAAAAAAACACTTTGTGACTTTTATAACTTTCTCTAATTACACAGTACTTCCAAAGGTCAAAGTACAACTATCAATGTACAAGTTATTGAACAAAGGTATACTTTTCTAATATTCGTATCAGGAGCTTCTTTGCAATGTGTCATACTTTCTTAAACTAGGCAGTTTGGTGCAAACAAATATACAACTACCAATCCATCCAGGCTGTAACTCTAACAAATGTGGCATTCAACTGTTTTTAAAATGTTTTAATTAAATGGCCACAAATATGAATTGGCAATAAGGCAAACTAAACTACAGATTAAAATGACTGCTCTCAAGGCTTGTAAAAACAAACAAGTAAATTACACTCCTGTGATAGAGATGACAAAGCTATAGTCCCCTGTCAAGCCCAGAGGCTATACTATCTTCAATTTTTTCCAAAGCCAAAACAGCAAAGTACCCGTTCAAACCACCAAAGAGCTTTTATTTTTTTATTGAATTTCTATGAGAAATCTTCTAAAAACACTATGGAATTATTTGATTATAATCAATATACTTGTGCTGATGTTTAACAAATCTATTTATTCAAAGCCTACGCACTGCCCACAATAAACTTCAGCCTTTACAAAGAAGCACAGAAATCTTACACATCAAATTCATATCCAAAAAGTATTTTTCCTGTATACTCTCTTACAGAAAAAAAGCTTAATAGTATAAAATAAGTTAACTGACTTTTCAATGATGTATATATGTGGCTAAATTTTATAGTACTAAAGCAACCATCCCTCTGTATTGACTTCTAGTTTCTCTTAAATATTCAATAGCTGGGCATGGTGGCACATGCCTTTTATCAGAGACAGAGGCAGGCGGGTGGGTCTCTGAGGTCAGGGCCAGCCTGGACTCACTGTGAGTTCCAGGATGAGACTGTGTGTGTGTGTGTGTGTGTGTGTGTGTGTGTGTGTACACGCACAAGTGTGTATACAATTCTAACACTTGAAATGTTAAGTGAAGATTTCAATTCTGAGGACAACCTGGATTACATAATGAGACTCTACCTTAAAATATATATATTCTATAAATAAGTAACTATTCCAGTTGAATCTATGTGACTTTAAAAGTAACAGTAATCTCAACATTTCAAAACCACCTGAAGTGCTTGAGTTATTGAAGTTCATCCCCATATAATTTACCTTTTGCCTGCCTTTAATTGGTTGGCTACATACTGAAGAAGACCAGCAAGATCAATCGGGTATTTACGGAATACTGCACCACAGAAACTAGCCAGACCTAGACGAAATAAAAAACAAAAATGGTTCATTAGACAAAAAAATATCGTAAGTATAATTTCAACAAATTCAGTTTCTAAAGTAAAATGAGGTATGAATAATTTCTTAAGACATTTTTATTTTTGTTTCATGTGTATACATGTTTTCCTACATGACCATATGTGTACCACGTTCATTATCAGGTGCCTAAGGAAGAGCTAGAAAAGGGTCTTAGAGCTCCTGAACAGGTGATGTGCCTGACTGTGAGCTGCCATGCTGAATGTTGGGAAACCTGGTCTTCTACAAGAGCAGCCAGTGCTCTTAACCATTGAACCATCTCTCCAGCCCTGTAGATTTTGACTGTATAACTGAATGGAGTTTTACCATAGTAATAGCTAATATTTATTAAGCATATATAAGTAAACAGATTATATTGATTATAATAATTGTCTTAGATTAGCATAAATCTACTGATGAGGTAAACTGAAAATAGATGGGTCACGTGACTTGCTCTTCATAATACAAGCTAAGCAGTGGTTCAAACTATGCATCCTGGCCAATTAGGACTTAATCATATAGAACACTGTACTGGCTAGTTTTGTGTGTCAACTTGACACAGGCTGGAGTTATCACAGAGAAAGGAGCTTCAGTTGGGGAAGTGCCTCCATGAGATCCAGCTGTGGGGCATTTTCTCAATTAGTGATCAAGTGGGGAGAGCCCCTTGTGGGTGGTACCACCTTTGGGCTGGTTCTCTTGGGTTCTATAAGAGAACAGGCTGAGCAAGCCAGGGGAAGCAAGCCAGTAAGAAACATCCCTCCATGGCCTCTGCATCAGCTCCTGCTTCCTGACCTGCTTGAGTTCCAGTCCTGACTTCCTTTGGTGATGAACAGCAATGCAGAAGTGTAAGCTGAATAAACCCTTTCCTCCCCAACTTGCTTCATGGTCATGATGTTTGTGCAGGAATAGAAACCCTGACTAAGACAAATACCAAGGAAACTCAAACAACTAAATGCCCACCCTTAAAAAGTTTTGAGTCAGAAACTATTGTTTACATCTAGGAACACATAACAGTTGTACACAACAAAAGAAACAGGTAATTTTGCTAGAAGCAGAATGCTTTTTTGTAATATGTATGGGTGTCTTGCCTGCATGTATATTTATGTACCATGTGTATGTTTAGTGCTCACAAAAATCAGAAAAGGGTTTCAGACTCCCCAGAACTTAGGTTAAAAGGGGTTGTGAGTAACCACATCAGTTCTCGGACTAGAACCAGAGTCCTCTAGAAGACCAGTCAACACTTTTAAATGTTGTGTCATATTGTCAACCTTAGAAGACCAATTTTAACCAATAGCCCCTATCATTTCCTGGAAAGGAAGTGAAGACAAGAGGAAGATTATCCAATAATCTATAATATTTAAGTTATTTGCTAATTATATAAATCACTACACCAAACTTAAGTCCTGCCTTAAGGAGCTTGGAGTACAGTGGGAAATTCAGATTCATATACATTAGACAAGGGAAGAGTGTAATCTCTAAATAACAGTAAGTTAGAAAGAAAGGGAATGTCAGTTTCCAAATGCTTCCCCAAATTCTCCTATTTACATACTAACCCAGCCCAATCCCATTAAACTTCCCAGATCAGATGACAATCAAGACCAGGGTGGTATGGCCAGAGACAACTTCCTCAAATTCTATCATAGTAAACAAATAGTCTCTTGAGTAAAGAAAATCAGTAAGTACTTTTATCACTGTACAGACCCAAGGTCTCAGATCCTTTGCAGAACAAGCTTAGTGGCTAGATACTGTCAAGAGCTCTGGAGAAATAAGCACTTAAAAGCCTGAAAGCTTAGGCAGGCAAATAAAGCAAGGCAGTTACCACCTCCTTAGCTTCACAGATAGTACTACCATCCAGTTGGAAAAAGTACGCACTCTGAAGCCAGCTTGAGATGGTTGTGTCATCATGTTTCATTCTCTCCTTTTCTGGATTAGCTAAAGCTTCAATGATACAATCTTTCATACATTAAGAAAAAATTATCAGAACATCAGTAACAAATACCCTTAAACCCCCACATCTTCAGAGAGGAAAGAAAATAGCCACCATATTCATTATTTATCAACTCTCTTTCCCATCTCCTAACAGGTAACATTCCACCTATATCAACATGCTTGATAAAATGAGTGTTTCTCTCCTTTTATACAACACAAAGCACTAACAGATGTGCATGCATATACAAGTACAAATATACAATTTCCTTTTCAATACTTTGGTCTGACAACAGATCAGCCAACTGGACCAACTTTAGATTATTACTAAAGGAAGTCAAAGAAAAATTAGTCATTCACCACTTAAATATAAGGGACACATGAAATCTATATTTTGCTCCACATGAAAGGATACAGGCCAAGACATCATAATTCAATGAAGTGAGGTATTTCAATGAATCTACTACAGGTGTTATTAAGTTATCGTATTTCTGGATTTGTGACAAGATCTGGAAGATCAAGAAAGAGTAAGTTGCATTAACTACATAAAAACAACTTCTATGCTAAGTAAGGTTCATACTTTTCTAAAACTAGAAATAATACAATCAAAGTGGTTCTAGCCAAGCAGTGGTGGCACGTGCCTTTAGCTCCAGCACTCGGGAAGTAGAGGCAGGAGGATCTCTGTGAGTTTGAGGCCAGCCTGGTCTACAAAGCGAATTCCAGAACAGCCAGGGCTACACAGAGAAACCCTGTCTTGAAAACAAAGTGTCTTTACTGTTTTGCATTTATATAAAACATTTTACATTATCATTGCTATATAGACTATTTTCCTAAGGCTACATTTTCCACTTAGGAAACAATTCAAGAAGTCTAAACTTGTATTTTATAATAGTAATGGCTAGTCCTGTTTTAAATGTTATTTAGAGTCTTTCTAAAATAGACTCTGCTTTTTCTCACACAGGTACATATTTTTTTGTCTTTTTCTTAAATTTGGTTTTCCAAGTGAAAGAGAAAACATGGGGTTTGGTAACTAGAAAGTTAGGGAGGATATGGGAAGACTTGTGGGAGGGGAAAATATGATCAAAATATAATATATGAAAATTTCAACAATGATAATTTTAAAAAGAAGGTAACACTGCTATAACAGAGTTAAAGTGAAACGTTATTCAGATGTTTCTAAAATTTAACACTTCTGTTGTACATTACTAGAAAACAGATCAATGTGTTAAATACTGTATATGAAAAGTTTTGTTTTTAGCATAAAGTGGTATTTCATCTGCTTTTTCCTAACATTTTAAAATTTACTTCATTTCCTTTCCACTTGTACTGATATAAAGACAATCAAAAGGAATATCTCTTAAAATAATATTAACTTCAAAACATACATAATCGAACAAAATTGTTGGATTGCTGTGGCTCAGCTTGCCAATCTGTCTTCCTGAAGGCTTCACATTTTCCTTGGTTAGGCGCCTACAAAGGGAGAGAAACGTCAAGGCTCATACTAAGTAGCATTACTCAGGATGCTTTGCTGTATGTACTACATGGAAAAAAATACATCAAATGGATCCATACAAACAACTACATTTTCATCCACTCTGTAGCAAAGGTGGACTCTCTAAGGAAATTTCAGAGTTTAAATGCTAGTTATCTACTAAGGGTAAAAGTTATTTTACTGTAAAAATATATGAAAACTTTTAAAAAAGAATTACACGTATTTTAGATTTATAAGGTTTCATTTATCATTTCAGATATTAGTTCTCTCATTTTCTTATTCAAGATATACAATTTTTAAAATTAATAAATTATATTCCTTTAATTTTTTTTATTTCTTCTATAATCGGCATCTGTTTTCTAAGATTCTAAATATCTGTATCAGTGAAATCCTAAAACTTAAAATAATTATTACCCAAAATGTGAAGCTTTTTGGAGATGGTTAGATAATAAACACAGAAACTCTATATAAACAGCAACAAGTGAACAAATGAAAGAAGCTTTCTAAAAGAAATGTCCATTTAACACTTCTAAACATTCAAAAATACATAATGAATTAAAGTACAAGTTTGACTTCTAATTCAAGGAATGTAACCATTTTTAAAGTAATAATATAATTATGTTATGAAGCTTATGATAAAAGCAATCCAATAATTAAAATGTAATAATCAGCTGCTTCCCCTTCTTGTTTCCTACAGCTCAGTTTCTCCTATTCCCAGCCAATAGAGAAAAGTGACCACTGGTTTTAAATCTGAAATCATATTCACCTTGACCTTTAACCTAGCACCACCCTTCCCTATTTCGAACCCTGCTCCAGGTAGTTCTCCTATTCGCCTCACTCAAACTATACACTTTTTATTCTATTCCATTTGTCTTCACTACCCTAAAGAGAAAATAAGCAAACTTATACAAATATTCTCTTGATAGTGTCCTACCTTCAAGCTACCAGAATGTCAGGCATATAAAAGTCAATCGATGAGCATTTGAAGAATGAATGATTGAAAAATTATAAAATTATACAAATAATACCCTAATATGTTTTACTGTCAATGTAAAAAGTTGTAACAAACTCATAAAGTTTGGTGCAACAGCTAAGCTACAGCTAAAATGTAACAAAAATCCAAGTACATTAAAATTTCTACACATATTGTTCTACACTAAATAAAAATTTGCATCCATGTATGCATTCATTTATATTAATGCTTACTATGACAAAGCACTAAACATTAGGAATAGAAAAATGAAGAGTAGTTCTTGTTCTCAAGCCTAGCCCAACTAAAGACCCAGATTTAAAACAATGTTTTTTAAATTTCTGTGTTTGTTTGTTTGTTGATTTTTCTGACATAGTCTTATCTCAGGTAGCTAAAACAGGAATCAAAATCATTACCCTCCTGCCTCAAATTCCCAAGTACAAGAAATAGAGAAGTATACTATTATTCCTGACAAATTTTCTTTTTGAAAAGAAAACAATTTTGAGAACAGCACTTATATCCAATCAATAACATAAATAATATATACACATTGCCTTTTATATATATACTTGGAAAGATAAATAAGAATCTAAATACTGATTATTTTATTTGTCTCCTCTGGGAGAGAATTGAATATGTGAAGAACAGGATGTACACCTTTAGAAAATATGTATACTTTATAAGGGTACAACAGGATGTTTTTAATCTATATAGGCATTATAGAATAAATGTGTCAAGCAAATTATTTTTCATCTCAAAAACTAAATTACTGTAATGTGAATCTTTAAAAGGTAGTCTTCAGGAAATTTTGCAATAGACATTATTATTGTTGACTATGGTCACCACAAAGTATAATCTATAACTAAAATATTTCTTACATCTAAGTAAAATCTTGTATCCTTTGATCAACATTTCTCATTTCCTACAACTCTCTCTTTTCCCCAATAATTCTTCTACTAGTGTCCTTTAACATTTCAAAAAAGAAAATTCTCTCATTCACAACATGGACAAACTTGAAGAACACTGTGTTACCTGAACTAAGCTGAGGAGAATACAAAGAAATGCTATATGATAATATTTTTATGTAGAATCAATATACTCATTCATCTGCTGATTTTACACACTTACAAAAGGAACACTATCATAGTAATGTGCACAAGTAGAATGCTAGCATAATTTTCCTAAGGTGTACTGGTGGCACAAATCAATTTTGTTTGTCAGTATGTGCTGTGGAGGCTTCAGAGAGCTGGCACTCATGCACATTTTCTAAAATGAATCACCAGATGGAGAGGGAAAAAGCAAGCTAAGGGAAAATTTGTACAAATAAAGGAAACAAAAAATACATGCAAAGGAAGGAAAGCTAAGGAGAGCATGGTACAAGATGGTAGGAAAGATTAAGGACTATGTCTCCCATCACCATGCCATAAAGCTTGACATACACCTGCCAAGTATTATCAAATCACCCAAGGATTTTGAAATAAGAGAATAATTCAAGGTACTATACAATTCCAGATAAAAGAATAAGGCTGTGGTTACAGAGTAAAGAGAATCAAGAAAATCATTAATAATCATTATTTTTAAAAAGCACTCAACTCAGTGCCTAGCACAAATAGTATATGTGTGCATATATCAATGACATGATCATACGAATATATAGACATATAGACAAAACCTGATCTGATTGCAATAAGATAGAAATTGGGGGGATGGAGAGATGGCTCAGCACTGACTGCTCTTCCAGAGGTCCTGAGTTCAAATCCCAGCAACCATATGGTGGCTCACAACCATCTGTAATGAAATCTGATGCCCTGTTCTGGTGTGTTTGAAGAGAGCAACAGTGTACTCACATGCAAAAAATTAATAGATAAAACTAATAAATAAATATGAACTCTGCCATGTGCTAAACACAATCATTCAGTGTCCTTAAAAAAAAACTATTAAAACTGTATCTATAGGCTTCAGAAGCTAAAACTCTCTCAGGTTCATCGAACTGAATAGGCTCTCCAGCAATAATTTCTTCCCCTAGAACTTAGATATTTCATTCTCTCTATTGTCACACCTCATTATAAGCCAAACTATGACCATGTTCATGCCAATTTTCTCAGTAGCCAATGTTCAAAGACTATGTCACTGGGCAAACACAGTATCATTGCAAACTATTATACTTAGTGAAACCAAAGAAAACATAACTTTAATTAGAATAACTGTAAATGGATTTATGAAATGTTGGACAAATGACAAAATCCTTGTTGAAAACAAGTTTTCATAAGCTTCAAATAACTTACAAGAAAGTAGAATGAATATCATCCTTATGACCAGAGTTTGGTTCCCAGGACACACCTGAAGTAAGGTGAGAGCCCATGCCCACAGTTCTGACCTCCATATGCATGGCATACGTACACCCACACCTAACCCCATACACACACAGTAATCTAAAAAAATGTAAAAATAAAACATGACCTTGTAATTTAAATGAGCTAACAAAAACTAAGTCATTCTAGCTGCAATATATAATCAGTTATACCATTAAGAAATATTTATAAGCTTTCTCAAAATTGACACTCTACAAAATAGCTGAAACAAAGCAAATTATATCCAGACATATTTGAGGTAAATATAAAATAATTAAACTTACTTCATAATATACTTGGCTCTGTCTATTGTTTGAGCTTTTACTTTTACTAAAAGCGGGTGACCATTATAAGTTTCATTCTTCCACTGGCCATATAGACGATATCTTTAAGAAAATGAGGTGAAAATTTAGAAAATATTAAATGCTTAGAAGTTAATGTACTAAAATTAATAGGAGTTAACAACCTGAATAAGTATTTACCTATGCTGATAGGGAAATGTCTTAAACATTCCCCACAGCTCCTCAGACATGCAAGCATTGCAGTCCATCAAAGAAAGAGATGGAAGTAATACCTGGTCAGTAATGCTAAGCAAACAGCTAAGGATAACTTCCTAAAAAGAAAACAAAAACAATTATTTCATTAGAAGGTATATTTCAATATACCCTCAAAATAGGTATAAGTCTTAAAGGAATGATCATTTTTAAATCACACACACACACACACACACACACACACACACACACACATAAAACGTTCCCTACCCTTTCAGTGTCTTTTCTCCACCTAAGATAGCAAATGAGGAAAAAGATGGAGAGAAGGTAACAAGGCAAAGAGTGGCTTAACCTTTTTCCTTATACAGTATGGAATCTTCAAAGAGAGGATTATTAATCTTCAAAGAAAATGTTCAATGTGTTGCCAAATGCTGTACTGTACTGTAAAGTGTAAAATAACTATTTCTAAGGATAGCCAAGTCTCGTTCACAGTAAAATATTCGGCATGCTATATCCTGACAAACACACCCATTATTTAATTTTTTTCAGTCTCTTACCGTTTTCTCTTTATCTTCTTGTTTGCTTCCATCAGACTGAAACTAAAATTTAAAACAATATGTCAGAAAGTTGATCATTGCCTTAGTTTATAATCTGAAAAAAGTTATATATTATTTAGTTGTTTGCCATATATATATATATGTATGTATGTGTATATATATATATATATGAAATAACTTACCACTAATAAATATTTCAAATTTTCATGTATATTTTTAATCTCTAAATAATTTTTAAAAATCCATGGATTTTAAGTATAAATCAGGGGAGGTGTGTAATCCTCTGTGTAAAATGTGTGCCCCCACATTGTTTATGTAGTTCGGGGAATCAAGCCATGGGCTTCATTCACTAAGCAAGCATTCTGTCAGCTGATCTACATACATACCTAACCCTAAGTTATCAGTTTTAGGTGGCAATTCTTTTCTCCTTATAAACGAAAGCTTCCTAAAACTCATATTAAGCATTAATTATTAAATGTAATGAAACTGTAACCACCATGATCACTTAGTTCTAATATATTTATGTGGGTTTTTTTTGGAGGGGGTTGGATTTGGTTATTTCGAGACAGGGTTTCTCTGTGTAGTCCTGGCTGTCCTGGAACTCACTCTGTAAACCAGGCTGGCCTTGAACTCAGAAATCTGCCTGCCTCTGCTTCCCAGAATGCTGGGATTACATACAGGCGTTCACCACCACCACCGCCAGGGTGTATTTACGTTTTCAATCCAGGTCCTTCTCAACTTTCCTAATGCTGCAGCTCTTTAATACAGTTCCTCATGTTTTAATGGCCACCAACCATAAAATTATTATTTTTGTTGCTACTCCATAACTTTAATTTTGCTACTAAGCAGTGTCTCAGTTCCTAAGACCATTGGATGGTCATGACCACAGGTAGAAAAGTGATGCTTTGCCAAATCACTAAAATTCAAATACTAATGTAACCAAAAGTCAAAATTAAGGAAATGAACTTCAGTTGCATTGTAATTCACCACTACCAAAGCACTCAGCAAAAAGTAAGTCCAAAATATTTGGGACACCGCTGACAAAAGAATCACATCCTGGGTCTGTACTATCCCAATACAGGCTGAACCTTAAAGTGTCTTGTTTGACAACACTGTCTAGTCACTTAATAACAACTCTGAAAGCTAAGCAGAATGGCTCACTCCTTTAATCTCAGCACTTTGAAGACAGATCTCTGAGAGTCTAACATCAGCCCTGTCTATACATAGTGAGTTCCAAGGAAGCTAGAGCTGCACAGAGGATCCTAGTCTCAAACAAAAAACAAAGGAAAAAGAAATGTTAGTGGTGCCTATAGGTGTATATGTGTATAAAGGTATGTGTACCAAAAGTACAAAGAAAGAACTGATACCTAAGGACAATCTAGACATGAGGGAAAGACCTAGTTCAAAACTCAAGCATGGGAAGGAGAAAGCTAGGATGCAACCAAATACTCTGTATACTCCAGAGGCATCTAAGTGCTTTATTTTACCTAACAATTCTGGATGCCTAACAACATACTTTCTTTTTCTAATTGGCAGATTCAAGAAAATATGGTTCTCTTTCACAGATACAGCTGAGTCAACATGTATTTTGTCAGCAAATGAGGAATTCAATTACAGAAGAGTGGCCTGGCAGAAAAAAAAAGAAACAGCTATTGTTTGTTGCTGTTTTCTTTTAGATAGAGAACTGGTCTCTCAGGTAACATATAACTTATAAGGGGGGGGCGGGGAAGCAGAAAGTAGGACAGGCCATAATTAGAAAAACTCGACTTTATTGTTTATCATTTAAGACAGTTAGGCGACCCCTTTCCCACTAAACCAAGATTTAAATGAGCCTAATTTTCACAGTAACGTACTTAGCTGGTTTGCTTCCCGAGTAACTCAAGTGAGTTGTGAATGTTCATGTTGATTCTTTGTATTTCATAAGCAAAAAAAATAAATATGGAAAACAAAACAAAGCTACCTAGATGTACACTAAACATTCCTATCAAAAACTGATTATAGCAAGGATTAGGCAGAAATAATCAGGGGGGACATGCAAATCAAAAGCAAATTTTTAAAGATAAACAGATTCTACCCTGTTTATATTTTCTTTACTTCTTAGATCAGGGGTAACCTAGACTACTCAATGCCACTGTGACACCACACTGAAACAGGAGAGAGAGACACAAGGAAGTAGGTCCAAGGGGCCATTATTTACAAAGTGCCAGGCACTGAGCTTTTGAACAGAAAGAGGACATAGTTCCCATCTTTGAGGTGACAACTCTTAAGCTACAAGTACATTTAGCATTTGAATTTTAAATTTAAGTAAAACAGCACTCAGCTATGTTTACAAAGCCCATCATAAAAATGAACTAAGAGGTTCCAACATCACTCTATAAAAGCAGTGCAGGTGATGGCACTATACAACAATATTCAGCACCAAAAAAAATAATAGCGAAAGGTATTTCAAGACATGCTTGAGAGTGTTGAGAAATAAAGAAGGAATTATAGACAAAACTATAAACAAATAGCTTCTTATAACTAATAACCTAATTCAGTGCCTTTAACCCATGAATATTTCAAATGCTGCTTAAGACTATATGGTACCTCTGATTTTAAAAACACTTAAGATTTGTGACTAGAATGTCTGTTAAAGAAAAAAAAGTATAGCACTATTTTCACTTGCTTATTCTTTATACTAAGTACCAATTATTAAGTACTTAGTAGGTATGGCACATTAGATTTAAAACTACCTCAAATATGCCGCAAAACTATTCTATGAAAAACCTTTTTGATAGAGAGAATCCAAAACAGGTCCCATTAAAGTCATTCTAAACTGACCTAGAGAGATGGTATAGCAGTTAAAAATCACTGACTGCACTGGGAGGTGGTGGCGCACACCTTTAATCCCAGCACTTGGGAGGCAGAGGCAGGCGGATTTCTGAGTTCGAGGCCAGCCTGGTCTACAGAGTGAGTTCCAGGACAGCCTGGGCTACACAGAGAAACCCTGTCTCAAAAAAACCAAATTAAAAAAAAAAATCACTGACTGCTTTTCTAGAGGACCCCAGGTCTGATTCACCACACACATGAGGCAGCTAACTGTAACTCCTGTTACAGTTACTTACTATCTGTAACTTCAATTCCAGAGAATCCAACTCCTACTTCTGGCCTCTGCAGACACTGTACATGTATGCTACATAGACATAAGTGGAGCCAAAACATCCACACACATAAATGCAGATTTTTTAAAAATAATTAAATAAAAGTAAAATAAAATAATTTAGAACTTCTGAGGGAAGTGACATACGTCTGGAATCCAGGGATCTAGAAGAAGGTGAATTTTGAGTTTAAAGCAAACCTGGGCTAATTATCAAGATAAAATAAGAATAATTTGGAGTTTAAAAATCTAACTCGCTCTGCTCCTTCCCCCTCTCTCTGACTCTCTTCTCTCTCTGACCCCTTTCTTCTTCTCTCCCCTTCCCTTTCCCCCACTCTCCATGTGTTTGTTCCTGGAAGGCCCCTTCCCTCCCTCTCCCTGCTACCCTTACTTCTCCCTCTCTTTCTCTCTCTTTCTCTCTCTTTCTCTCTCTCTCTCTCTCTCTCTCTCTCTCTCTCTCTCTCTCTCCCTCCCTCCCTCCCTCCCTCCCTCCCTCCCTCTCCTTCTCCTTCTTCTCTGTGCCTTCTTTTTCCTGCCTCTACTCCTTTATCACCTTCCCTTCATGCCCCTAAATAAACTCTATTTTATACTCAAAAAAAAAAAAAAAAAAAAAAACTCAGAGAGTTACAGGAATAGGAGATTACATCTGGAAATTCTTTCACATTCTTCCAGTACTAGATATGGCTATATTTAAATAGTTTCCATCATAAAACAAAAAATAATATGTGCATATAACTTTTGAACAAATTATGGCTTATACATTAAATCTATTTAAAGAAATGCATTCTTATATTTTAGTTTGCATTTCCCCAGAAGCAGACCATACTCAAATTCAGGAATGTAATCCTAAGAAGCACCAATAGAAAATTGGCCGTGTGGATAAAAAAGGTTCAACACCACAACAGGTTCTGAGTCTCTAGAAATGTCTTGAAGATAAATGATTCTTATCTTTCATTGGTTGAAATCTGAGCAGAGGGCCTGAGATGGTTAATGGTGAAAGCACCTGTGAACAAAGTTAATGACCTGAGATTGACTCCCCAGAACCCAGAGAGTAGATGGAAAGAACAGACCCTTAAAAGGTATTCTTTGATCTATACATGTGCTCTGTAGTATATATATATACATCAACATGTATATGCACAGCATAAATATACTTTTTAAAAAGCTTAGAAAATGGAGTATGGTATTAGTTCCTTGGCAACTCCTACCTTACTTATGTGCATAGCATATGATCCCAGGAATAAACACTGAGAAATCAGACATCATGCTAACTACTTGATGGAACAAAATAGTATACGACAGCATTTCCTATGTCCTGAGTTAAAAAAAGAAAATAACAAAAACCCAGTTTCTCACAGGTCAGCAGTATCACAAATATTTTCAAATGTTACTTTAGTTCTTTACATTTGGAATTATTCTTTCTTGAAATTAGCTTCAAGGATTGCTGTCCCAAAACAAATACTTGATGGCTGGAGCAATAGCTCAGAAGTTAAGAGCACTTGCTGCCCTTGCAGAGGGTCTAGGTTCAGTTTCCAGCATCTACACAGTGGCTCACATTTCGTTGTAACTCCAGTTCCAGGGGATCTGATGTCATCTCTGGCTTCTCGGGCACCTGAACACATGTAGACATGCAGTGCATGTGTGCGTGTGCGTGCATGTGTGTGCACATGCACACACGCGCACACACACATCTAAAAATGTATTTATTGGAAGATCGAGCAAGGGTTAAAATACTTATCTACCTTTTTCTTTATATGGAAATATACTTTTAGGAAGAATATAATCAACTTTGTACCTGAAGTCCCACTTTTAGTAAAACAAGTCTCCTTAAAACTAAGTCACACACCATTCATATAGAGTTGCCATTTGCCTATTTGTTCTTAATATCTTAACCTAGAAAGTATCACTAATGTTAAAATTCCTACATAAGCTTCTTGTCCTGGTTGCTACTAGAGAGCAGCACCCAAAGCCCCTCCCAAGCCATGCCCCATCCCACCCCCCTCACAACCCCATTGCCAAGGGTTTCAACAAGGGCCACAATGTACTGAAGAACATCAGCAAATCAAGGCACAGCCAGCACTGCTGGCACCTCACCAACACACCAAGTGGGACATGATCCAGGAAGTGTACAGCCTCACAGCTTACAAGCGACTCAAGGACATGCTCAAAGTGTTCAAGAACAAGCACTACCACAAGTTCATAAAGAAAAGGATGGGCTAGCACATCTGCACCATGAGAAAGGAAGAGCTGGGCAATTTGCTGGCAGCAATGAAGACATGCTTGTCTGTGGCCAGGAAGGACTGATGGCCCCACCCTGTTCCCCCCTCAATAAACTTTATGTTGCACAAAAATGGCACATAAGGTTTGATTTGTAATCCATCCCTAAATAATTTAACACTGTCACGTGAAGCAAATGAGGTGAGTTTCAAACCAATTATTATAAATGACAATGTAAATAAAAACATCTCAGTAGTTCTCCCTGATCAGCAAAAATACAGTAGGAGGTACAACAAATGGTATCAATAACAAGTGTCTATTTGAAAATATTTATCTACTTGGAAATAACTATAATGAAATGTTGTTTTGGGTTTTTTTAAATATTCTTGGACTGATGAACTGGCTTATTAGGTAGAGGTGCTTGTCATCAAAGCTGATGATCTGGGTTTAATCCATGCAACCTATATAGTGGAAGGAGAGAACTAACTCTCACAAGTTTCCTCTGACCTCCATACAATTCTATGGCATACATGCATATACACACAAACACAAAATAAATGTCATAAAAAGGTTTTTTCTTCAGAAAGGAAGTAAAGAACCAGGGGCAGGGGGACAACAGGAAGGAGGGCATCTAGCCACCTCAAGATCTATCTACACCACCATTGGGCACATACCCAAAGGACTCTTCATTCTACTGCAAAGGCATTTGATCAAACATGTTCACTGTTGTTCTATTCATAATAGCCAGAAACCAGAAACAACCTAGATTTCATTTCCTTCTGCAAATTAATAAGACAAAAAATATATGAATATAATCTGTACACTACCAAAAGAGAAACAAACACCATCCCAGTGTTTGATATACAATGGTGTTCTGCAAGTAAGATATGCTAATACAATGGAATCTATACCCAACACTGCTTGGGTGATGAAGAACCAGAGACTATCTAGATAGTTCATTACTCCTAATGGCATTCTGCTATACTCAACTGCCTTTTCAGCCATCATCAGAGATGCTTCTTCCTGCAACAGATGGGAACAAATATAGAGACCCAAAGCCACACATTACACAGAGTGTAGGAGAGTTTGAAATACTCAGCCCTATAAGCAATGTCTACAATAAATTCCTTCCCTCAAGTCTCAGGGATCCCTGCAGAAGAAGAGGCAAAAAGAGTGTAAGAGCTGGAGGGGATGGAGAACACCCTAAAAACAAGGCCCTCTAAATCAACATGATCAATACTCATATGAATTCAGAGAGACCGAGACAGCATGTATAGTCGGCACCAAGTCCTTTGCAGATATATTATCGTTTCTACTTTAGTGTTTTTATGGGATTCCTAAGTGTACAAATGAGTGGGTTTCTTTCATGTGCCTTCTCTTGGGTTCTTTTCATTTTGTTTGTTTTATCTAATACTGATATATTAGTTTTTGTTTTATCACATTTTATATATCACAATTTATATTATATTATATTATATTATATTATATTATATTATATTATATTATATTATATTATATTATATTATATTATATTATTATTGTCCCTTAGAAATCTTTTGTTTTCTAATGAGAGAAAGGGGGCAGATGTGGATGGGAAGGGAGGGGAGAGGAATGAGGAGATGTAGAATGAAGGAAAACTCTAATCAGAATATATTATGTGAGGGAAAAAATTATAATTTCAATAAATAAAAAAATTGTTTTCAAAATATTATATTATGTTATGTTATGTTATATTATATTATTATTGTCCCTTAGAAATCTTTTGTTTTCTAATGAGAGAAAGGGGGCAGATGTGGATGGGAAGGGAGGGGAGAGGAATGAGGAGATATAGAATGAAGGAAAACTCTAATCAGAATATATTATGTGAGGAAAAAAATTATAATTTCAATAAATAAAAAAAATTGTTTTCAAAAATGCTATAATAAACCTACTTCTCTGTATGCTAATAAAAATAAATACATAAATATTTGCTTTTCTATAAAATAGAGACAAGCCCCAAACTCCAATGACTGGTTCACACACAATATCCAACTAGAACTATTTTCTGCCCTTGCATTTTGGAAAGAGACAAGACTGAGTGGATATGTGTCCTGCAGGTGTTTTTCAGTAACATTTTTGGCTTTTTGAGGAAGGTTATCATCAAAGGAAATGGAAAGATATGCTACTAACAAGACAAGACACATCAGCACTCCATGAACTGCAGTGTATTTTTTGGAATCTCAGCATTCTCAAAGTCAAGAAGCCTGATACAGAGGAACCTTTCATGAAGTATGGTAGAATTGGGGGTTTCTCTGTTCATAGGGGTTGTGTCTTCACACAGTACATTAAAAACAGAAATGCCCAGAATGCTGGATCAGAGAGGATAGTAGGGACTGCTGGTCAGATTTTAGATTATTAGTCACTGCCACCCCCTCTAAGATCAAAAACGAGGATCAAATATGCTTACTATATTAGAATAACAATATGGTCTTTGGACCAGCAGCATCAATATTACCAGGGAACATGTTAGAAATGCAAATTTTTGGGCTAGAGAGATGGCTCAGTTGTTAAGAGCACTGACTGCTCTACCAGAGATCCTGAGTTCAATTCCCAGTAACCATATGGTGGCTCACAACCATCTGTAATGTGATCTGATGCACTCTTCTGGTGTGTCTGAAGACAGCGATAGTGTACTCATATACATAAAATAAATAATTCTTTAAAAATTAACTAAAAGATATTTAAAAAAAGAATTGTGGGCTGGTGAGATGGCTCAGCGATTAAGAGAACTGACTGGAGCGGTGGTGGAAGCAGCAGCTGCGACGGCACCTGGTCCAGAAGAAGGGCCATCAGCAGTGGAACCAAGAAGCCACATCAGAACTCTGCCTCTCGCCAGTCAGTTACAAGAGTCTCTCCCTGCCATCTTGGATCTCAGGCACCAGAGAGAGCAGACAGACTGAGGTACACAAATATAACCCAAGGCCAACATCGCGGGGTTCTAAGCCCAACGGGCGTTGGCCTACACCCAGGCCCTGGGCTGTTGGGGGGGCCATCGGTGTGCGAACCAGGCCAGGAGGTTGATTGCCCGGCCAGCGCACATTCCGCCATTTTGACTACAGGACACCAGAGAGTCCTAGCAGGCAAAGTCAGCTAAGAGTCATAGCCCAAGGCTAACATAGCAGGGGGTCTAAGATGGACAGGCTTTGGACTGACCCCAGGCCCTGGGCTGCTCCGTGGGCCATCTGTGTGCCAACCCAGCATGCAGAAGAATGTGAATTAACCCATCCTTGTCTCCTTGTACTAAGCTCAACTCCATATGGATCAAGGACCTCCATATAAAGCCAGACACTCTGAAGCTAATAGAAAAGAAACTGGGGAAGACCCTTGAGGACATCGGTACAGGGAGAAAGTTTCTGAACAGAACACCAATAGCGTATGCTCTAAGATCAAGAATTGACAAATGGGACCTCATAAAATTGCAAAGTTTCTGTAAGGCAAAGGACACCATCAAAAGGACAAATCGGCAACCAACAAATTGGGAAAAGATCTTCACCAACCCTACATCAGATAGAGGGCTAATATCCAATATATACAAAGAACTCAAGAAGTTAGACTCCAGAAAACCAAACAACCCTATTAAAAAATGGTGTACAGAGTTAAACAAAGAATTCTCACCTGAAGAACTTCGGATGGCGGAGAAACATCTTAATAAATGCTCAACTTCACTAGTCATCAGGGAAATGCAAATCAAAACAACCCTGAGATTTTCACCTTACACCAGTCAGAATGGCTAAGATTAAAAACTCAGGAGACAGCAGATGTTGGCGAGGATGTGGAGAAAGAGGAACACTCCTCCACTGCTGGTGGGGTTGCAAATTGGTACAACCACTCTGGAAATCAGTCTGGCAGTCCCTCAGAAAACTGGGCGTGTCACTTCTGAAAGATCCTGCTATACCACTCCTGGGCATATACCCAGAGGATAACATGTGCCACAATGTTCATAGCAGCCCTATTTATAATAGCCAGAAGATGGAAAGAACACAGGTATCCCTCAAGAGAAGAATGGATGCAAAAAATGTGGTATATTTACACAATGGAGTACTATTCAGCCATTAGAAACAATGAATTCATGAAATTCTTAGGCAAATGGATGGAGCTGGAGAACATCATACTAAGTGAGGTAACCCAGTCTCAAAAGATCAATCATGGTATGCACTCACTAATAAGTGGATATTAGCTCAGAAAACTGGAATATGCAAAACATAATCCACACTTCAAAGGAGGTACAAGAAGAATGGAGGAGTGGCCCCTAGTTCTGGAAAGACCCAGTGTAGCAGTATAAGACAAAACCAGAACAGGGAAGTGGGAAGGGATGGGTGGGAGAACAGAGGGAGGGAAGGGGGCTTATGTGACTTTCGGGGAGTGGGGAACCAGAAAAGGGGAAATCATTTGAAATGTAAATAAAAAATATATTGAATAAAATTAAAAAAAAAGAACTGACTGCACTTACAATGGTCCTGAGTTCAAAATATGCCAAATTTCTACTTCATACTGGGGGCGGGGGGAGGTGAATTCCCTACTACAGCTCTAATAATGAGAAGACACACAGTTCTTGCCCACAGTGTCCCTGAATGAATAAAATGGTTACCTTGTTTTCGCTAATTCTTTGCAAAGATATAGAATAGAATAAGGGAGCATCTAAAAGTCTCAAATTGTTCTCAAAAATATAAAATACTATAAACATTGTCAACACTGTCAAACAGTTTTTTTGCTGTTTTAACAGAGTGTTTCACTGTGTAGGCTTGGCTGGCCTGACCACAAACTCATATAGAGATCTAACTGCATCTGCCTCCTGAATCCTAGGCTTAAAAGTATACACAACATCCAACAATTTTACAGTTATACTTATTTATTTCACTAATCAATCCCACTTGAGAAACACAAAAGCATGCCTCCCAAAAGTATATTCCCAGAAATAACCTAAATATCAATCACCTGGTAAATATAATCAATGACATATCTATGTTTCTATATTATTACTCAGTAAAAGGACTTAATAATACATGCAGTAATTTGAATGACTCTAAAAACATGAAGCGAAAGAAATCAGAAAAGAGAATATATAATTCTATTTAAATGATATCATAGACAAAACAGAACTATAGTGACAGAAAGCAGCAACACAGAGGAAAGTGACATAAGTGGCAGAAGGTAACAGCATGTGTGATGAAAGTAGTCTACTAATTATTTATGCTGATTATGGCAATGGGTATTAGATAAATAGATAGACAGAGAAACAGACAGATTTTTTTCAGAAGATGAAAATTAAGCATCTAAGGCTAGAGATGTTCTATCAGATGAACATTCAGATTTTTTAAATAGTCTAAGTGTTTACAAATTAGGTAGCAGCATTGCTGATACTATTCAATTTCTTGATTTAGGTGGCAGACACATGAGTGTTTAGTTTTAAAAAGGTCACTGAACTGTATATTCACAGTTTATATATTTTTCTGTCATCTAATTAATTTCAATAAAAGCTTTATTTACAAAGAAAAATGAGCTCGGCACATAGCTCCACAGTAGAGCATATACTCAGAACACCCAATGCTCCAAGCTCAATCCTTAATCCCGCAAAATAAGGAAAAAAATACAATAATAGGCCCTGAGCAGTTTGAAGTTGGAAAGCCTCCAAACAATTAATAGTCATGACTCAAAACTGCATGAAAGAAAATACATAGAACACAGGTAAGGGCAAAGAAGAGTAAGCAGAGTGCAAGTTACAATGGAAATCAAGCAAAGAGTTTCCTAAGGGAAGAAGATCTTGAATGTATACCTAGATCTGGGGGTTTTAACACATGCACATGTTCACCACTGAGACACAATGGGCTTTCCATAAACTGAGTTTACTCAACACAACTTTCCTTATCTCATGTTTACTTTTTTGTTTCTAGAAAATACTAATGAAAACAAACATATAGACAACATTTCATTTCAAATTTTAATATTCTACTAGGAAGAAAAACCTTACTGACCTCCTTCATAAATGACTTGCCTATGCGCACGACTTTTGCAAATAAAATGGGATCATGTGAGAGGTGAGGACCAAGGTAACAGAACATATTGAATACATCCCTCCTCAAATCTTCAAAGCTCTCTACTTGCTTCGGTGCTCTCTTGTTTTGCAAAGCACTAATCGGTGAGCCCTTAGCACCTTTAGGAACACCAACTCTATTAAAAAAAAACAAGAAAGATTTAGAAATCTATGCAATAGATAGATAGATAGATAGATAGATAGATAGATAGATAGATAGATAGACAGTCTCCAATATAAGACACAATCGTTTTCTTGTTTATATTTGCTTTAACTATTCTAATCATCACTCACTTTATTACAGTAAATAATTCTCAGCTGGCAAAACACAAAAATAAATTCAGTAAGCATGAAATCAAAACTCAGAAAGACAGTGGTTCAAACTAGCAACTTAAATAAAGAACTCTTAGTGTAGATCTCAAGTAACATTTAATATGAGTTTAAGTTAAGTTTGGCCAGCACAGAGACTGTAGTTATAGTAATGGAGAATAAGGCATGGACATGACATGTATGACAAGATGAAATCAAACATGTCTCAATCTAGAATCTACTGTTTACCTATACTGAGTATGAGGAAGCAGTAGCAGGCAAGCTAACTGTTCAATCCAAGTTGGCCTAATAGAAAGGACAGCATGCCCAGAGTTTTCCATGCAGAGCAGGAGTCTTACTTTAAGAGAAGAGGCCTGCACTGACTACATCCCAGGTCACAATGAAAACAGCAGCTACACACAAGTCAAGAAGGCTGTGGCTTTTGAAACAGGCTCTTATGAAGCCAGAGCTGCTGCTAATACTGCTCATAAGCTCCCTACAAATAGGCTGATGTTAACAGGACTAGTTGACACATTCAACTGCAATACAAGGAATTATACTAGTTATTTCCCAAACAGCAACCTGTCAGAATGATAATGTCTTCAGTCACAACCATTAACACTGGAATAGAAAAATGTTTCCCTAAGGTTAATTTAAAAAAGGGAAACTTTCTGCCTCCCAAGAAGAAAAGGCAAAATCAGAAGAAATGTATTTTCACCCTCAATAATGCAACAGGTTCCAGAAACTTAACCTGGAATTTTCACATTACATTAGATCACACATTCTAGAAGACTGGGAAATTAGACAGAAGTCATGCACATATGGCTGACAAACCCTGTGAATAGTTCTTATGTTTTGAGAAAATACAGTAACAGATGCTAAATTTAAAGAGAAAAGATAGTAATACACAGATCTTTTTAGTAATCTGAAACTATTTGTATCTTAATGCTTAGTACAGAATAACAAACCTTCGGTAGAGAGGCTCAACAGTTATGTGAATGAGCTTGCAAATAGCAAGAGCTATTAGTTTATGTGAAGCTGCATAGTAGGGAGGCATCTGGTCCATGATGCTCTGTGCATGCTGCCAATCACCAATCTTTAACAAAGCTTCCAATAAACCAAGTTTTTGGTTGTCAGGTGGCTAAAAATGAATAAACAGAACAATGATGTTTGCAATATTGATATTTCTCTTTAAAACTTGACCTAAATATCATAATAATGTACATCAAAAAAGATGGGAAGTTTAACAGTAATTGCCTGAATTTTCAGTGACTTGAAAAAAATTATCTTTTGGGTGTTTTTTTCTTGTGTTGTTGTTGTTCTATTTTCCCATTTAGAACATATATACATATTATAATTTATAAATCTGAAATTAAGTTGGACTTAATGCTATACCATGCAAGAGACACTAGAGTTCATTCACTGAGAATCCCTTTAGGATTTAAAGAACAGTATATAAGCAGAAAAAAATAAAATCAATATTTTGTGATTCTTTTTTTGTTTTATTTTGAAATTTACAAGAAAAAAAGAGCAGTTTTTTTTTGTAAAGGTACCATTTTTATTAACGTCAAACTGAGCAATGCCCAAATCAAATTTTCACATAATCAAAATTAAGAAAGCATAAGGTGATTAAGCATGAGAAATTAAATTTCATGATTCTGAACAATGTAAGTTTTACTAGCCTGAGTGATATATGTACCTTCTCTACTTTCTCATCATCTTTGTCCTTTTCTCTGTCTCGTTCATCAAGTTTTTCAGAAGACAGCACAACCATTGTGAGTTTTCTTACAATTTGCTTAGCTTCCACAATTTCTCGTTTGTATTCATCCATAATACAATTATCAGCTGGAAGGAGCTAAAAATGGACCGTTAAAATTTCATAAGTTAATACAAGCAGTTTACACATATAAAAAGCAGACTATTATTCATTTAGTCTATCAATAAATAAGAAGCCTAGCTTATTCATATCTATGAATTCGTTCCAAATAAGTCTGCCTTATTGTCCAATAATTTTAAAAGGTTAGTACCTGAGTTTTACATAAACTTTAAAGTCATATAGCAATAAATATCTTATATCCTTGGTATTTTAAAAGTTCTAAATTCACACTACAGAGTTATTTACCACTGAATTTATAAATATACCTAAAATATATAGCTATTCCATTGAAAACCCCAGGAGCAGAAAGAGGTGCGCTTCAGTAGAACAAAGTTTGCCCAGTCGACTGGATCCCCTGTTTGACCTCCACCACCAAAATAAAAGTATATATTTCAGCCGGGCAGTGGTGGTGCACACTTGTAATCCCAACACTCTGGAAGGCAGAGGCAGGCAGATTTCTGAGTTCAAGGCCAGCCTGGTCTACAGAGGGAGTTCCAGGACAGCCAGGGCTACACAGAGAAACCCTGTCTCGAAAAAACCAAATCCAAAATACCAAAAAAAAAGAAAGAGTACATATTTCTCCTTTAAAAGTCAAACTTCAAACTAAACAAAGTACTACATATATATCAAAAGGATAGATTTGAATGTTCTAATTTTCAATTACAAAAAATATTAATAAATTGGTATCTCATAAATCACAAACTAGTTTCTAGATCAATATGAAAACGAAAATCAATTTCATTATTGAGGATTGGTTATCATAAATCTAGCTACCTTATACATGTAAAGGATTGTTACTATAAGCATTTCATAATAATATACCTGACACAAACAAAAACACAGCAAAAGTTTTGTTTTTAAGTGACTTAGGCACTATAGTGAGCTACAATAGGAATGTTTCAACCCCTGTAAAATGTACAATCTATTTCAATAGCTAAGGCTAATATAAACAACCAGTAAACATTAGAGGCGAAATCCTAAAATACTGTCAGCAATGTTTACCTAGAAGTTTCTAGACAACCCCCGATTTCCTACAAGTTGCATATAAAATACAAAGGCCTAACATGGCATCTTTAATGCTTGGCCTTTCTCCCTATGAGCTAAGCACTGGTAATGATTAAAAAGAGCTATATATCCAATCTTTAAACTTGTAAGGGTGACTAAAAGGAATTTACCTTCCAGTGCTGATCAAAGAAGAAAATCTATTCTATTTTTGATTTAGACAAAGCAATAATGTATAATGGCTTCAAAAAATAAAACCTGGAAATCTAGAGCCAACACTGAAATGCTATATAATTGCTTACCCCTCTTCTTCACCCCTAGGATGCATAAGAAATACTCTTAACAATGCACTTGACTTACATGCACATAAAGATCGTCTAGATCAATAAGATTAAATTGCAAAAGGACTGCTGCAACTCTGTACAAAGATGAGGGCGTCTCACCACTTGGTTCCTAAAAAAAGAATAAGTCCCTTAAGGTATAGAATAAAATTAAATTTTTATCTTTTTTCTACCAATCATCAATAATTAAGTAATACACTTCAATATTCTTCATTATAAAATCAAACATCTGATTTTATTTTATTTTTGCCAACAAAGACTTTTGCAGGCATCCCAAAACATCTTCAGATGAGTACAAGAAAACAGTTTGGAGACTAAGCATCTTTTACAATGCATAGGAATATTTGAGTAAAAGCTGAGACTTGAACAGAATGTGAGATTTAAACTGTATAACATTACTTGCATTTCTGTTTACAGAGTTGTTCTTGTGGTTGTTTCATTTTTTTTTTAATACTTGCTTTTCAACTAGTTCTCAGTGGCCATGCAATAAGGGTAGACAACATTGATAAATGTACATACTCCATACTTTTATGTCTTGAACTTTATGCTATGTATGCTTACTTACACCCAGACTTCCTCTTCAAAACAGTTAAGATAAATAATTCAGCATTTAAAACACAAAATGGCAAAGTTAAGTCCAGATAAACTATGCGGGTCTATAGGCCTAGAAAACACACTGAACTAATCTTTAAACATCTATTTATTGTTAATAGAATAATAATAACAAGCCAAATGTAAATAAAATGCAAATACTGACAACATACTAAGTTTTTTTCTACAACACTGAAATAAAACGTCTGTAAATACAGGTAGCCACATTTGGTATGCATAATATGACAATAACCAAAGTAATTTGTGTTGTTTAAAGAAGATACTGTTTTGTTGTATTTTTTTACAAAAGATAAGTCTTTAACTTAACAATAGTTTCTTGATTCTAAAAATTTACACATAAATGGTTATTTTCTATTAAAATATTGTCAATAAAAACAAATAATGGTCCAAGTTTGATACCAAAACAAATTCACAAAGCATACTGAACTTATTGACAATCTGTCCTTAAATACATGACTTGAATATACTAACACCACATTCACTAGTCACATATCCTCAATTTAGATAACTGATGTCAAAAAATTTCACATCATTGTCCATCACTATAGCTATAATCAAATACCACACCATATGATCACAGGATATTTTATAATTCTAGATTTTCTGTGTTCTAAGTTCTAAATATATGGCCTGTGCTGAAGAATATTCCAGGTGCATTAAAAAGATATTGGTATTGTTGGGTGGAGTTTTCCACATGTGCCTATTAGACCCAATTCACTATAATGTTTTGTTGTATTTTGAGAGGAGGTCTCAATATGTAGCCCAAGAGTGAACTCATGTTTTTGCATCAGTCTCCCAAGTACCTGGATTATAGGCTCATCATTTTAAGCAAGTCTAGTTAATTTGATCATTGATAAGAACAGGATACACAAAAGGTAAATAATTATTGCAGGATAAATTTCATATTAGTCTAGTCTATTGGCAAAAGCTGGCTAAAAGAGCAAATTTACAAAAGCTTATTTAACTTCTAATCTCTTCTGAGATTGCTGAATAGAATATATTATGACCACTTGCACTGTTCCTTTAATTCTATTCTAAACAGTTCATCTCAAGAAGTTTCATACTCTCAGGGCAAAAATAAACTGTTCCCTCTGCTTCATAAATTTAGAGGCTATGCTGCTTAGCTGATTTGTGTTTATAACTATTACAAACTATATAAAAACATTACATGGACTGTCAGTCTAACAGGCCATTGATCATAATTTCATAACAATTTCTGACCTGAATTCTACCCTATCTGCTGTTGATATGGGCACCAGAGCTTTCTCCCACATGCAAATATAATATCTGCTTCTATATTGTTGTTTTCAAATTATTTGTACCTTTTCTTTTTTTACTTAGTGTTATACTGGATATTTTTATTTTGTTTGTTTGTTTGTTTGTTTGTTTTGTTTTTAGTACACTCTGCCAAAACCTGACTTTTAATTAGTGAGATTGACTTTATAGTTACAAGAATTAATATTGAGGATAGGTTTTCTGAGCCTTTTGCTATGTGGGTTTTGCTCCTCATTCCCTACATCACTAGCTTCTTTTGTCTGTGTGCTATTTGGATTTCTTTCTTGTCCTTTTTTGTTTCTTAGTGAGTAGTTTGAGCATTACAATTAACATTTTATACTTAGGAAAAAGTTACTTCGATTTAATTAACAGCTTAGCTCTAATAGAATAAAACTGTCTTGTGCCTACACATCCTGTCTTTCCCCTTTAAATAGTTTTGTCATATATGAGTTACAAAAAGAGGAAGTTAGCATTTTCAGGTAGTGGTTGGAAAGAACAGGAGCATTAGGGAAGAGACCAATATACACACTGCCTACACATTCCTAAGAACCTACACCCATGGTTACATCTCCTAAACAAAACTTGCTTCATACAGCTTTCCTTATTTTCCCTCACATGACCACAAATTATTTAAAATCACTGATAATTCTTCCCTTCCCTTCAGCAGCCTTAAGACTACACTCTCACAATAACTAGATAGCTTTGGCAAGAGCAAAAAAGAAATATTGTCACACAGAGTAGTGTAGAGGTATTTCTTCCAAGAACAAGTTGTTTTCTAACATTTAAGTATTTCTTATACTTAAAAACATCCAAAAGTATATATTAAGCATGTACTTTAAAATACACACAAAGTATTACTCAAATATTGTAAAATGTTCCCAGATATACATTGGTTATATCACTAACAGTATGTTCATGTAAAATTACTTTTAATTCTAAAACTAACAATTAACTTGATGCTGCTCAGAATGTCATGAATCTTTACTGTGATCTGATCTGAAAGTATTAATCTTGGACCAAGTTAAATTTTCTCTGCCTTTCCATTTCAGCCATTGGTTTCTTGATGCCTTTAAAACCTGATAAGACACTTTGACCTATTTCCCTATACTAAGAATGGGCTCTCAAGCTTCTGGTACGAAAATGAGAAGAAGCTTTGGCTAATGTTTTAATAAAAGCTTAATACCGCCAGAAATGACTTTTCAGTAGTTAGGAACCTCCAGCAAATCTTTTAGAAAGTAACAGTAGCAATAATATGATAGATTGAAAGAGAATTAACCAGAGAAATAGGGTATCTTCAGCTACTATGCTGTTTTAATAGTAAATTATGCTTGAGGTACTTAATATCCCAAGAAACATTCTAATGCTCTTCATATGTACAAACAAAACCTAAAATAACATGTAGCCAAAGGCCTAAGGCAATCTAATATGCATTTCTTCATCTAGAGATAATTTTCTACCACTCCTTTTCTCATGTTACAAAACAGGCAAGTAACAACCAGCTATTCCTTCAATCAGTTATATATTCCCACCCCACCAATCTTTAGTCTTACAGTGTATTTCTGCATAGAAAATTTTCAGTATGTCCCTACTTCTCCAAGCATTACTAGACCCTGTCTCCGGAGGCAAAATTTAATTCTGCTTTTCTCTAGACTGTCTCATCAAATCATTTATACTGTTAATGTAGCGCTCCTCACAACATATCATTAACTTTTCATTTCTCTATCTCATCGGCTAAAATGTTTGAGCTAAAACTAGGAAATAATACAACCCAAATAAAAATAAAAATAAAACAAACTATACATATAAAATTATGACAATGATTTACAAACATACATACATACAAATTTTTACCTGGTAAAACTTGAATTTGAATCCAAGAATATGACACAGTGTTTGTGGTTCACACATACTCATGTAAGATTCTAATAAAGATATAAAGAAGTCATCATGTTCTGGCCTGCATTCAAACACTTCTAAAATGACATCCAAAACTCTATTGGGATCCAGATTAAAGCATCCTGGAACAGAAAATTTACATATAAGTTCAAAAGTAATTACATCATCTCTGGTAAAGTCATCAACAATGATAATATATAGCAAGATAAAAATATTTTAATAACTTATTTTCAAAGTTTATATCCCCTCTTTCAGAGGAAAATCTTCTCAAGAACATTTTTAAAGCTACATACTTTATAGATGAAAATAGAAATAACCAGAGAAATAAGGTATCTTTAGTTTCTGTAATAGTTTAAAGAAGTCACACAGAATGGTAGAAACATTTTAACTTTAGATTTCCATATTATAGTAAAACTCTAAACAATCAGCAAGCTTCAATATTCAAAGTTATTTGTTTCAAATAATGATGGCTGTAGTGGAACTTAGGCACTCTTGTGTTTAAACACCCTGAAAGGATTTTGTTTACAATGATTGTTGGAAAAATTAAGTTGAGCTAATTTTTTAAAGATTTATTTATTCCATATATATATAAAAGAGTGCACTGTCACTGTCTTCAGATACACCATAAAAGGGCATCAGATCCCATTACAGATCTACCATGTGGTTGCTGGAAATTAAACTCGGGACCTCTAGAAGAGTGGTCAGTCTTAACTGCTGAGCCATCTCCCCAACCCCCAAACTGAAATTCTTAACATGGAAAATAACAGACCAAGGTTACTATAAGGAATACTAGGAGAGATGTCCATCTGTAAATTTAGGAAAAATTAAACAAAATTACAGACTTAATAATCATGTTGCTGGTAGGATAGACCTTAGAAGAGAGAAGAAAATGTGTTTTAGTTTAAAAATAAGAACTAGGAAGAATTCCTTTTTTAAAAGGTTAATAATAAAGCTGTAGACACAGCTTAATAGAAAGAATGCCTAATTAAGGCATACTCCTGAGTTCAACCTCTAGAGTAACTTCTCAGAAATACTACTTATTAAAAAAAAATACATAACAATGCACATCTTGAAGTGAGAATCACTGGATCATGATTCTGAAAATATACTTAAAAGCATGATTATCCTGAAAAAAAATGTAAAAGGTATGCTTGAGGATACTAAGCACTATCTTCTTTTGAATGGTAGAGGATGGAAACTTCAAATACATAGTCAACTGCAGATGCCTCTGACTTAAACAGCCTTGCTATGTATATTGTGACCAGTCTTCTTGCATCTTATTATGCCATGTTTAGTTGATACCATTGGGAAGCCCCTTTTCCAAAGGAAAACAAATGAGCAGTGGATCTGGGAGAGTGAAGGAAGGGAAGGCTCCAGCTGAGATGTATTATATGCAATAAAGGAAGGAAGGAGGGAAGGAAGGAAGCAAAGATGGATAGATATGGGATGTGTTGTATAAAAAAATGAATGAACGAACAAATGAATGAATAAAAGGAAGAAAAAGCTGCCTAGGATGGTGTTGAACACACCTTTAATCCCATCACTTGGGAGGCAAAAGAAAGTGAACTTCTGAGTTCAAGGCCAGCCAGAGCTAGTTCCAGGATAGTCATGGAGGGATACAGAAAAAACATTTAGTAGTAGTAGTAGTAGTAGTAGTAGTAGTAGTAGTAATCAGTGGTTTTGGTGGTATGATGGTGCTGGTGGAGGAGGTTGTTTAGGAGACAGAAAAAGCCAACTGGCTTCCCTTTCAAAGAAATTTTCTAAAAAGCTGATATAGTGACAATATGAATCTGGAGTGAATACATTTTATATTTGGATTATACCAATCACTCTCAAAAGAATGTAGTCAAGGGAGTTGAATGTCCTCAAATCTTTCAAAGAATTGTTTGGCTTGACATTTAATTTTCTTTTTAGTATTTTTCTGGTCACATTCCAAGCAACTAAAGGAACCCAGGAGATTGGAATAGAAAAGACTCTCATCCTACTTTTCTACACCAAATCTTCAAGCTTAGATACCAATAAGCAAAGCTGTGGTAAGACATCAGACTAAAAACAGCTTCTGGATTACTCACGTAAAGAGATGAGAAAATGTAAAAAGAATACATTGCTCCAAAGAAAAAAGGTAGAAAACTTTGGAAATTCGATGGCTCTCACAAAACAGATACAAACTATTAAGGAAAAACAGGTAACATGCGGAAAAGAAGCCAAGTCAAACACACACAGATACAGCCACGTGGCCCCCTAGTGAAGTTAGAAAAAGCAGTAGCCCCATTCAAAAGGTAAGATAGCCTTTTATAACTGGTGGTGAACGAGTATGCAGTGCCATGAAGGCATCAGCAACGCTTTGGGAGTACAAGGTGGTAGGGCGCTGCTTGCCAACCCCAAAGTGCGACACACGTCCACTGTACTGTATGTGAATCTTTGACCCAATCCTGTGGTGGCCAAGTCCCGCTTCTGGTGGTACTTTGTGTCACAGCTGAAGAAGATGAAGAAGTCATCTGGGGAGACTGTGTACTGCTGGCAAGTGTTCGAGAAGTCACCCATACGTGTGAAGAACTTTGGCATCTGGCTGCACTACAACTCACGCAGTGGCACGCACGACATGTTCTGAGAGTACCAGGACCTGACCACCGCTGGCGCAGTCACAAAGTGCTACCAAGACAGGGTGCCTGACAGACACCATGCTGGCGCACATTCCATCCAGATCATAAGGTGGAAGAGACTGCAGCAAACAAGTGCCGCTGGCCAGCTGTCAAGCAGTTCCATGACTCCAAGATCAAATTCCCATTGTCCCACAAGGTGTTGCAGCGCCAGCACAAGCTATGCTTTACCACCAAGAGGCCCAATACCTTCTTCTAGACACAGAGACCCACTGAATAAAAACTTCAGACTGTTAAAAAAAAAAAAAAAGGTAAGATAAGATAGGCCACCCTGCTCAAAAGAGACTGGCACGCCTACTTTGGGACAATCCTACAGACCTCAAAAGCCTAAAATCTGGATGCAGATTTTGAAGAAAGTGATTCCTCCACAAAATAGCTGATTCTGCCAGAGCAACAGGCAGAAGTCTCATTTTGACAGAGTTTGTGACTCAGAGTGCAATGATCCAGCATCATCTTCAAAATTTATCTTTTGCTTAAAACTGGGCTATATTGGGTGCCTGAAAACAAGGGACCACAAGTAAGGAAATGCAAACGCTAGGTGCCACAGAACTAGGGCAATAAACAAACAAGGCAAGTGTCATTGTTTGGTTGCTTCTTTTTGTTCTGTTTTCCCTAATAGAAATATGTCAGTTAAACTACATCATAGACCAAATTTAGTTAACAGGTATCTGCAGAATATTTTATCAAACAGACAGGGAATACACATTCTTGTAAGTGATCAATGAAGCCTACTAGAAACACAACATAAAACAAGTTTTCATACACACAAAAGAACTAATGTGAGTTCTTTTACAAGATCATAGTGGAACAAAACAAGCACCTGATAGCAAAAGAAATTACACAAATCTCAAATACTTGGAAAATGAACAATACTCTTGGATAACAAAAATGAGCCACTAAAGAAATCAAAAAGAAAAAAAGGTTAATAAAAGTTTCAAAGTGAAAAGTAAAATCAAACCTTATCAGAAGCTAGGAGATAATAGTTCAGGCAGTTTTAAAAGATTATAACTGGATATTTACATTTTTTTAAAAAATCAGTGAGCTTTCAAATAAATACCTGTATGATACACTTGCAATGTTGTAGGAAAAAAAACAAAAAAACAAAAAACAAGGACACCCCCCAACCCAGTAGGTGACAAAAATACTAAAAATGGAGGCAGAAATTAATCAAATGGAAACTAAATGAATACAGAATCAACAAAACAAGAAAATGGTGTTTGAAATGAAACAAACCAAAGAAAGAAAAGGCCAGTAAACCAAAGAAAGAAAAGGCCAGTAAGATCAGTAAAAGAGAAAAGAAAAGAAGAATTTTACAGCAGATTCCAATAAAATTTAGATGAGCATTAAGGAATACTCTCAAAACTTAAATTTAACACTGGAAATTCTAAAAGACAAATTGCTAAACACATAAGATATACAATCCATCAAAATTAAATCAAGAATATAGAAACAATTTAAATAGATCCATAACAGCCATGAGCTTGAAACAAAACAGCACCTCCCAAAAAAAAGCAAGCCACAACTGAGAAGAAGGACTCCACAATGTCACACCAATCATTTAAGGAAATGCTAATACTGATGCTCCTGAAACCATTCCACAAAACCAAAAGGGAAGAAAAGCTATAATGCTCATAATATAAAATCAACATTATCCTGATAGAAATACCAGATCAAAACACAACAACAAAAGAACATATCAATTTCCCTGAAAGACATGGGTGGAAAATCTGTTCAAAAGATACATAAAAAACAAATTCAAGAACACATTAGTGAAACCTCACATGACCAGGCATGGTGATGGAGACCATGCAGAGGCCCACCTGATCTACAGAGCAAGTACCAAGCAGCAGGAAGACATAGGCAGACTCAAGTCTCACAACAAAAATTAAAATTTCATTATAGAAGCACAAAAGGTCTCAAGTGCAGAGCTATCCTTAGCATAAAATGAAATGCTGGTGATAACACAGTACCTGGTCTCTACACTACAGAAGCACACTGTCAAATACTATATACGCACAAACTAGATGATCTAATAAAACAGAGCTATTTAATTTTTGACAAAATAGCCAGAAACATATATTGAAAAAGAGATAGCTTTCTCAACAATTATATCAACATGGAGAAGAATGTAGACCTACAGCTCTCTCCTCCTCCACAAAAATAATTCCAGTAGATCAATAACCTTAACTTAAGACCTGAAACTTGAAATGCTAGAGGAAATTTAGGCATAAACAAGGACTTTCTGTAACGGACTCCAATGGCACAGGAAATGATCACTTGAACTGACAAATGGAATTACATGAAATTTAAAAGATTCTGCACAGCAAATTAAATGATAGGGGAGGTGGGAGGAAACATTGCCAACTATGTATCAAATGAAAGATTAGTAAAGTAGAATATGTAGGAACTACAACAATTCAAAAGACTCCAAAAAAAAAAATCAAAAAGTTGAGGCAGGAGAACTAAGGTTTCAGGCAAGGCTAAGTGATATCCAAGACCCTGACTCAAAAATAAAACAGAAACAAAAATGAAAGAAGAAATAGTGTTGAACAATGACTTAGATGAAACTATTGCAATCATTTTTTATTGTGTATATTTAAAGTATTGAAAATAATGTTTGGGTTTTTTGTTGGTTTTTTTTTTAAGGACAGACAGATACATGTCAATAGTTTAGTAAAGGAAAAGGAGCCCACTTCTATTATTTTTCTTTGATTTTTAAACTATACATTATATCTGCCACCTTGACATAAAATTCCCTTGAAAGGATCTATGTATTAATAGTGTACTTAACCATTGTTCATTCCCTACTTAGTAAACTATTCAGACTTAATGTCACACTTTAGACAGCAATCATCACTGCACAATCCTAGCAGCTCTACTTCTGTGCTTACTTACATAGTAATAAACAACACAGGCTCAACAGTTACATGTACTTTCATCTGCCAGAATCTTAAAGGGTGATAAGTGAGGATTTCTCCAGACCAATGCAACTGAATACACCTGTTCTCACCGTGCATACCTTCCAAACTAAGTATTTGTTTCTCACAATGGCTAATGAGCATCAGAGCTAAGCTAGTTTTGTATGAAGTATTACTGATCTAGATTGCACATTAAGAGAAACAGTGGAAATGAACGTGGAGAAACTATCCAAAGATGTCATAACAACCAGGATGCTGTAAAGCTGAAGCACTTTGGTCAGATGAGACAAGACCTAAATGTAACTGTACTGAGAGTGCGCACAATTAATGTGAATGTTGAAAAAATATTAAATGAAACTAAATTCTTAACCTCAGTTTCTACATAAAAAGTTCTTTTCTTGACCAACCAGGGGGAGGGAACAAAAGGTTATCTAGGCAGAAAGAAACACTGAGTCAGGGAGTTAAGCTTTCTAAATCTCTCCATGTCGGAAAAGAGAGGCTAAAAATCACTAGAGACACTAGAAATGGGCAGAATATTGATTAATTTTCCATTTAGTTAGCTATTTAGCACCAAACAAACCCTAAGAATAGAATACTAAACAAAGCAAACAAAAAATATTGTCCTCACAGTGCTGATGGTAGAGACATAAAACTCAGTATCTAAGTTTGTTCCAAGGCTGCCCTAAGGATGCCAAAATCAACAGATGCTACAGTCTCTTATATAAAATGGAACAAGATGTGCATATAATTGATATAGATGATCTTAAATACTTCATATCACAAAAAGATTACTTATAATAACTAATATAACATAAATACTCATAACAGATTCTTCCAAGAATATTTTCAACCTTGTGGAAAGAGAGAATCAACTGTATTCGATATAGCTAACATTAAGTGTTAACAAGAAAAAGAACCTGAAAAAACTGAGTGCTGAAAGTGGTGGCCAGGAAAGCCTTAAGAAGATGCTATCTGAGTCTATCAGATCTACTGCACTTTATAGGATGCCAGATGGGTTAAAATAAATGCAGACCAAGAAATCAAATTGTTTTAATTACAGATTATCCATGTAAATCATAAGCCTTAAGTAAAGATGCCATCACATTGGACAACAGAGATAATAACCTCTTTTCTAGAAGAGCAAAGTTGGAGAGAGGAATATACAATTTCCAGTTACATAAAAGCACACCTTTAAGAGAAGTCTTTGAAATGCTCCCAACATAACAAAGGCATAAAAAAGGTAAGAACCCAGAGAGGAATTTAAAAAAAAAAAAAAAAAAACAGGAAAAGAAGATGTGTACATAAAAAAAGAGGTAAAGTGAAAGCAAGTGTTGGGAGGGTTTCCATAACATGAGATCTTAAGGGAGGGGACACTATCTCAAGTACACAGTACAAGGAAGAAAAAAACAGTACAGCATGGCAGTACTGACAAGCCTCACAAGCTAGGTAAGAGGGTAAAATCTGCAGCAAAAATGCACAACCTGTTCTGGAAAGAAAAGATATCTCTACTAGAGGAGTTTTAAAAACAGGTCACTGACATAGTCAAAGTCATAGAAGACAGCAAGACTCCTTCAGGGCTAGAGGCTCACTCACCTGATGTTCAGTCACCATAGGACAGAAGTACAAAAGAAACTAGATCAGCTACCAGAACCTGACTTCAAAGAAATAGGTAAATTTAAACTGAATGTAGCCTTAGCTTGTACACTTGGAGTCACTAAAAGCCAAGCCAAAGAATAAGGAAGACTGAAAGAAACACAGCTTTATTTGAATGTCTGCACAAAGCATTAGGAGAAGGGAATAAGGATTCAGCCAAACTTATGTTCCTTACCCATAATTGAATCCTTATTCCCCTCTCCTAATGATCTGTGTAGGCCTTCAAATAAAGTAACCAGGAAGGGGATACCATTTAAGATGTAAATGAATGGAATGATTAAAAACAACAACAACAACAACAACAAGCTGAGGATAAATGGCAGCTACGTTGTAACCAATGAGGTATGAAATAATATTCCTCCTGGAAATCACAAAAAGAATGGTTTTACACAACTCCAAAATAGTCCCTCAGTAAAACACTACCTACTAAATAATGCCAGGAATTCTTGCCAATCTCAGAAAACCAGGCTTGCCCTATTCGTTCCTCCTGTCTATAAATGTCAGGCTGCTCTCTTCAAATGCTCAAGACAAAAGTAATGTGACAGAAATGCTATTTTAAAACTAGAGAGAACATTTTTTCTGCTATATTTTTGCAACTTCTGCTACTTTCAGAAATAAGGATAAAATGTGTTATCAAGTTTGTAAATTGTATTTGTAAATCAAGTTCAAAAAGACTATATATATATCAGATTTCAAGAGTTCTCCAAACATTTATTAAAGTTTTCTTATTTCTACCCTCTATAAAAATGTCTGAGATATAGTTAAAATTTAGAGACCAAAGAATTAGAGAGAATACTAGAATATATATACAGGTAACAATGACAAAACCATTTTTTCATAAAGATCATGATAAATTTTATAAATATTTATAAAATGCTCCAATTAAAAGTTACATAGTTCCAGGTGTGGAGTTCTTTGTTTTATTTCCTGTTGTACACAAACTCACTATACAACTGAGGGTGATTCATTTTTTATTTATGGGTATCTTCTAAAAGTTAAAAATAAATTTTATCTTAATAACACATACTAGATAGACACAGGTATGGCTTACCTATTAAAGATTTGATATTTTCTAATATTAAATCACTAGTAATATTTCCAGATAAATCTTGCCCCAGTTCAGCAATCAACTTGGCATAACCTTCATTTTCTTCTCTTAATAAATTGAATTTTTGCTGCTTATAACTGAAATCAGAAATATCATTAAAAGGGTAAAATTAATTCCAGTTATCAAGCTTGCACAATGTAGCGTACTCTCAATGAATATCACTAAAACAATCATGAGAATGGCTATTAGTTTTAATCTTTTATGTATCTTTTAGTTATAAAAAGCATTATTAGTTAACAAGAGAACACACCAACATACCAATATTTCTACCATTATAAATATGCTCTGATATAGCTATGGTTAAAAGTCACATAATGCTAATAACCAGAGAGTGTAATATAGGTCTGGAGATGTAGCTCAGTAGTTTAAAAGCACTTACTGTTCTTCCAGAGGACTCAAGTTCAGTTCCCAGCATTTATATCCTTCCCTGTAACTCTAGCTCCAGAGAGAATTCAATACCCCTGGTCTCTGAAGGCACCTTCACATTACCCCCACCCCCTCCATACACACACAAACATCATTTAAAATGCATCTTCTTAAAAAGAATGTTATCTCAAACTCAAATATGGACAAAGTTAACACAAGGATAGCTCACTGAAAACTCAGTAACTTACATGTTCTTAAAAAAAAAAACAAGCTAACCACAAACAACAAACAAAAATAGCCTTCAACGAGCCTTTTGAAACTGCTACTATTCAAAACAAGAAATCAACATTCAGCTACTTGATCTGTAACATAAGCCACATATACTTACAAGAGTTTTGTCTTGATTTTTACTGACTTTTGGTTGAACTGCTGTGACTGTTTGATAAGCCCTAAGGATTCCAAAGTATCTGGATCCAATCGTTCCTTCAAAACTGTGTCTGAAACTAAATACTGCATTAAAAATATTAAAGACCATTTATTCTTTAGCATTCCAACTATGTACACACAATCTTAAATATATTCAAAATAATCTTTCCAATGCAAGAATACAAAATTGTGTCTCTTTATAGGCCTAGACTTTCAATTCAACAAAATGACTCTCCAAATATTAAAAAATAATTTATTTAGCTCTTTCAAAAATTACCTTAAAATTACATGTTTGGTATATACAGCTTAGAGTAAAACTAAGATTAAATTCCTTACATTGAGCCTATCTTAACTCAATTTTCATTTAACATAGTACTTCAGCATTCTACATTTTCTACAGTAAGCCAAACTGTAATATAACAAAGGCAAGGACATTCGTCTACATCCTAGTAATGGCACTTTTCCTTGGCTCTAATTTTATGAACTTGAAGTGGCTTACTAGAAAATTTTGATTTCTATTTTTGTGGGGAAGGGTCATTGCTGTTTATTTAAAGACAATGTCTCATGTATCCCAGGCTGTCTTTGAACTCATTGTAGTTAAGAATGATCTTGGACTTCTGATCCTGTCTCCACCTCCCAAGCACTGAGACTACAAGCAGGTGTCACCATGCCCGGTTTATAGGGTAGTAGGGCTAGAACCCAGGGTTTCATGTATGCTAAGCAAGCACTTTATCAACTAAACCACATCCACAGTACATCTTGTATTTATTTTTTTAACTACCTCCATCATTTTATCCCTAATAAAGTCTACAAAAAAAGTTTAAGAACAACCTACAATAAATTCTACTTACTTCATAGTTGCTTAGAATTTCTATGTTAAGAACTGACTGGGTCAGAAATATCACTGAGGGTTTTTATAGGTATAGATTAAATAATTTAGAATTATGATTATTTCACAGAAATTACATACCTAATTTCACAAAACATTCTATTTCAAGATCTAAATCTCACCTTATCATGAAGTCAACTAAATGTCAGTATCTTCCTTCATTTAAAATTATCAATTATGATTATACTTATTCATTGCAAAATTGAGAAGGGGAAATATATTTTTAAACTTACCAAACATGCTAATACCAACTGTGTAAAATAGTCTCTCTTGCTTTTTTCTTCTAAACAATTTGTCTCAATATCTATAATGGAAAGAAAAGAGACATAAATTTCATTTTTCTATACTCTCTCCTACTAAAAGAGTCATCTTCTTTAAAACTTAGTTTAAAATGCCTCTTTCTGCATCAGGTATGGTAAGGCACACCTGTAAGTAATCTCAGCACCCAGAAGTAGGGACATAAGGCTTATAAGCTAAAGACCAACCTAATATGAGCTCCAAGTCAGATCACATACAAAGAAATACCTTGTCTCAAAAATAAATATAAGTGCTTAAAAATACAATAACTTTCTGAATCTGGAAAAATTATAAACTGTAATAATATATCTTTCATACACTCATAAAACCTTTAATTTCTCTAACTACTGATAACTGACCCTGTAACCTATAACATGCATCTGTAAATGAGTTTGTATCACAGGAAACACTAAAAACAAAATTTCAGAATTAAAACTATTTTCAAAAAGGAAAAAATCTAACAAATTTTAAATAACCACGTGTCAGAGGTACCAAAACAGAGACTCATTCCATAATGGCCAAGTTGAACTGGGAAACAAAAAGTCTCTTCCACATTAGTTGGGCTTTGTGGTACACAATTGTAATCACAGCCCTCAGAAGGCTGAGGCAGAAGGATCATGAGTTCAAGACCAACCTGGACTAAATAGTTAAGATGCTGTGTCGTAATAACAGCAAAAAAAAAAAAAAAAAAGCCCATTTTTGTTGGTGGTTGGTTTTGTCTCCCATGCCCTTTTTGAGTGGGTATATATGTTCACTGTGCATACTCAGGGGTGTGGTGTTGACATTGGCATGTACAGAGGCCAGAGAATGACTGATGTAGAATGTCTTCCTCAATTGATCTCCACTTTATTTGAGGCAGGGTCAGTCTCTCTCACTGAAGTCAAAGTTTGCCAACTAGCTAATATAACTAGCCAGCTTGCCAAAGATATTCTGTCTGTGCCTCTCATATTAGAATAATAGGCAAGCCACCACAGTGGCCCCTTCCCCCCTTTTTAAGACAGAGTCTCACTACATAATGCAGATGGCCTCAAACTCCAAGATCAATCTGCCTCTACCTCCCTAGTGCTGGGACTAGAGCCATGTGTGCACCACCACAAGGCCCTTACCCTAGTTCTTGTAGGTGCTGGGGATCCAAACTCTGATCCTCATGCTTTAGCAAAGGCTTTATCCACTAAGCCAGCTTCTCAGTCTTGGGGGTGTTGTTGTTTTTTAACAAAAATGTTTTATTATGTAGCAAGGCTTGTCTTCAACTTGCTATGAACCTCAGACTGACCTTCAAATCACAGCAATTCTCTTTTCTCAGTTTCCCCAGGGCTGGCACAAAAATGTTTCCTAACCTTAATGTCACTTACCAATAAAGTTGAGAAGTCTAATGCCAACAAGTCTATGAAAAGTCAGTATTAAGAGGTATATTTAAAATCCTATTTTGACTATTCTAGTCACTAAATAAAAGTACTCAATATTGGCATTTTATTCATACTGAAATGTGTAAAAACACAGACTTCACTCAGTTTTAGAAAATTGTTCAGAAAACTTATCCAAGCTTAGATCTGAGGTGTGGAAAAAATAAAACAATTAATGCAAAATGCCAAACATCAAAATTATCAAATAAGATTAGCACAATTACACAAAGGTTGATCTCAAATCGTTGCTTTAACTGACTTTTTTCCTCCTATGTGACAGTCTCTTGCAACCAAATCACTAAATAGCCAAGATGACCTTAAATTTCTGATCCTCTTGCTTCTACCTACCACATGCTTAGAATTATTTATTTTTAAAGTCAACTGGTAATTTAGACTGTACAATAAATGTCATTAGTCTTACTGAACTAATAACTAGTACCTCTAAGTAGATCTTCCAAAATAACATAACCTTACCATAGTTTTACTTTAGTTTACATTCTACTGTCAACATGAAAAATCAAAAGAGATGGAGATTTATCATCAAACGTGACTCTTAGCATCAAATATTTTAATGTCCCTTCACTATTCCTTTTGCCATTTGCCCATATCCTAGCCACTGTAGCACAAAGCAGCACAAGTACATTAAGAAAATTTTAGGACTATGGGTGTGGCTTAGTGGTATAAGCACTTGCTTAGAATCTGTGAGAACATGGGTTCTATACACTACAGCACACAGAAAAAAATAAAATGGAAAATTTAAGGTATGATTTATGCAATGTAACTTATAATACAATCTCAACATTTTTTTCCTGTCATGGGGCTTCATAATGCATCCCTGGCAAGTCTGGACCTTGCTGTGTAGACCAGGCTAATGACCTCAAGTTCATAGAGATCCGTGTACCTCTGCCTCCAGAGTGCTGGGACTGGAAGCATATACCCCCAAGCCCAGTTAATCTCTACTTTTTAATGGTGTTTTCTCCAAAACTTAAATGATCTCATTTTTTTTCCAGGGCTTGCCAGTTATCACTGAGTCCTAAAGTTTTTAAGATGACATCACTAAGGTAACATGTGGTACTCAAGTCCTCTTAACTACCTGAGCTGATTATGGTACTATTCTCTCAGCTTATGATTATGGTAGTAATATTGAACAGGATCTCAGGATATCTGTTAGTTAACCTGTCTCAACACTCAGTTTAGTAGTTATCCCAATTATACTTTCTCTATTTTCATTATTATTTTTCTTCTAACTCAAAATACCATTCAAATAAACATTTCATCATACCTTACTCTGGTATCCTGAATTAGCAATTAGTATGTTATTTTTTAATTTCCCCTATGATTTTCTAAGAAGCCTTCAGCTTCTTCCTACTCCTGTCTTCTATATCACTAACCAACTGGCCCACCTCTAAGGTCTCATCAGTGCACTGTGTTACTTCAGAATCAGTCTCTTGAGTTACTCAGGCTCCTTCACCCTCAAGTGATTAGTCTTTTTAAAAGGTGTCTTAACCTGGAAAGTATAGGACTATATTGCCTCATTACTCTTAATACATTAAAAAGACAACTTGATATGGTAAAAAGTTCATGGGCTCTGGAGACAAAGGGACTGAAGTTTAAAGGCTGCCTTACTCGCTGCATTGCCTTGAAAAAAAAAAAAACCATCTCCCTAAACCTCATTTTGCCAATCTGCATACCTATCAAACAGTTGTTATAAGATTAAGATGAAAAGCCTTAACATAATGCCTAAAATATGAAAGGTGTTCCAAAAATAGCACCTATGCCATAATATCATCATCATTATTACACATAACTTATTCTTTTTAAAGATTAATTTTATTGCATGAGATTTAACTGCATATATGTACATAAACACAGTTAAGCATGGTACCTATGGAGGTAAGATCCTCTACAATTGGACCTAAGGATGAGGAGCTGCCATGTGGGTGCTGGGAACTAATCTCTGTTCTCTGCAAGAGCAACAAGTGCTGTTAACTACTGAGCCATCTTCCCAGCCAGCTAGATCACATTCTATTTTTGTTTTTTAGGATTTATTTATTTATTATGTATACAGTGCTCTGTTCGCATGAATGCCTGCACATCAGAAGGGGGCATCAGATCTCATTATAGATGATTGTGAGCTGCCATCTGGTTGCTAGGAATTTGAATTTAGGAACTCTGGAAGAGCAGCCGCTATGTTTTAAGCTCTGGGCCATCTCTAGAGCCCTAGATCACATTCTTAATCCTACTTTCTCTACTTATTCTGGAGTCACCCTTGCATCATTTTTGCCCTGCCAAGAGTGAGTGTGCATGAGGGGGCAGATGAAGGATAGTCTTATCCAAGTATGGGATTCTAATCATGCCTGTAAATATGGGTTGGGTAGTATGGAATAAATTTTTCCCTAAGTAACCAAGTATCATCATCATGAATCTAAGTTATGGTAAAATGTAATGACCTATACAAATAATTTGTCTGAAAAAATGAAAGAAAGCTATATTTTAACAAAATAAGTCAATTTAAGAAAAACTACTAGATCTGAAGAATCAAACAGTAAAAAGGCTAGTAACTGATGAGTACTAAAGAAAGACTATTAAGGAACAACATCTTCCAAAAATAGCTCCTATAAACAGTTTCCTAAATATAAAATTTGTGGAAAAAGACAATTGTTTTTACATTGGCATTTGTTTTATGTTAAATATGTATTGTTAGTATCATTTTCAAATATTAAGAAGTAACTCTTTTCATTTTATATAAACCATTCAATTAAATACCATGAAAATGCACTCTATCATTCAAACCAGGACAGTTCAATATAAAAGATGACACTACTAATGATTTTTCCAGGAGGCAACTCATGGCCAACTCATTAGTAGTCTGTCTTTCACATTTATCACTGACATATGTTTTAACCTGTTCCACAAATTGCCACTGTTCTGAAACCTGAAACATTCCCAAAAAACATACATAGGAATTCATATCAGCTAAGACCAAACTCTACTCAGTGAGCCATTTAAGTAACTCACCAAATCCTAGGAATTAAGAGTAATAAACTAAAGTAACTCCAACTTGACAAACCCTCAGAGGATAGATAGATAAGGCTTGTCTTAAAGGTAATATATGTCTAGCAGTGTTATGTTAGGACTCAAAGTTATAGAAAGCACAAAACTAATAGAGAAGCCATGCTCAGTTATTTAATCAATAGCTAAAAATTTAATCAATAGCTAAAATTAGACAAATTTGTAAAAGATATTTTTTATAAATCCATGTTTTCTTCAGAGACACTACCTTTAATTGGGAATCAAAGAAATACTCCTTTTTTGAGAAAAAATGTCTTATATGAATTCTTATTCTGGATAAATACAACACAAATTTCTTACCCTCAAAACAAAAGTACTTTTAGCCAGCGGCAGTGGTGGCGCACGCTTTAATCCCAGCACTTGGGAGGCAGAGGCAGGTGGATTTCTGAGTTCGAGGCCAGCCTGGTCTACAAAGTTAGTTCAGGACAGCCAGGGCTACACAGAGAACCCCTGTCTCAAAAAAACCAAAAACCAAAAAACAAAAAACAACAAAAGTACTTTTAATGACTTTGATTAATCTTATTCAGTTTAAAATTAAGAATCAAAAGGAAACCAACAGCTAAAAATGTACGAGATTCAGTAACTACATGATGTAGTTACTAAAATTGCAGAAATGCAAACAAATGTGAGAAAACTTGAATTTTTACTTGAAATTAGCCCATTTAACCCAAATTCACATAAATATACACTATCAATCAAAAAATTATACTGTAAAATTAACTTATAAAATTTATGAAGTAATTATGATGACACTTGATTTACAAAACCATATATTATATAAAGTTAAAAATGAAGATTTGCAGAAAATCTGCATACTTTGTTTGTAAAGCCTTAAAAGAAAGCATTTAACACAAACTTACCACAAAGTTGCTACATGCAATATAAACATTTCCTACCTACCTAATATGCAGAACACATCAGCAAGGATAGAAGGCATATCCTCACGGAATTCCTACAATAAAATCAGATTTACAATCAATTCCAGAATAGCACAGAAAGTGTTATTATTTCAAAACGACTCTCATCAATCAACTAGAAGTCAACTAACGTCCAACATCTCTACATTAGAATTCTCCAAGCTAAGTTTCATAAATATAAGAACATCAGTTAGAATAAAGTACTTCTGTTGGATGTGGTGGTACAGGCTCTTAATCCCAGTATAGAAAGGCAGAGGCAGGCAGGCGTCTGTGATTTCAAAGTCAGTATGGTGTGCAAACCCCTGCTTAGCCAGGGTTACATATACATAGTAAGACCCTGTCTCAAAAAACCCTAGTGTCAGAAGATCAGAAATCTAAAACTTTTATCAAGCAAAAGCAATTATTCTATAATTCAAGATTCTGTGATGATGAAATAATTATCAATTTTTATTTTCTTTATTCACTCTTTGTTTATAGTTTTTTGGGGGGCGGGAGGAGAACTAACCCAAAATCATGTTTCTGGATGAAAGCACCAGCATTATTCCACATTTACCTCTTGACTTGCTACTTCCATGACCAATTTTAGAGCCATTTCTATAAGGATCACAGTTCAGTTACTGTAATTGGTAGTGGGCATTATAGCAACCCTAAAAATCATCTATTTTCAGAGACTGCAAGAAAGAAATTCTAATTAAAAAAAAGCTGGCAGCTTCTAGGAGTCATATAAATCCATGAGTGGTTAAGATAGTGGACAAATATATATTAGTATGGAAAAGCCATCGCAAAGGCAATGCAGTATAGAATGAAGTATTCAAAATAAAGGACATACTAACTTCTAAAAGCACAGTATAGATAACATTTGTTTAGACTATTTTCATAAGTGGAAAAATAATTATAGTCAATCATTTTTATAGTCCGAATACAGACTAAAATTATATCAACTCTCAATTTACAGAATGAAATTATCTTAGTGGTCTGTCAGTTGTTCAAGGGCTTTAAATGCAAATATTCAGATTAATTAAAGGGCAGATGTAGAAAGAAGCAAGAGTTTTTCCAAAGAAATATACTACTTCAATATGAACTACCTTAACTGGAGACAGTTTCAGGAAGGAAGAGAAATACATATTAAAATTTGTACTGCTCAGATGAACTTAGGAAGGGGCGGAGAGTATCACAACAGCTAAACTTAAAACTTCCATTAAAACTACCCAAGAAAAGCACAAAAACCATATGAAGCAAATTCTGAACTCCCACAGAAAAGAACTACAGAAACAAAACATATAGAAAATTCACATAAATTCCCAAATACCATCTCAATATTTATTAGAAAAGTTGAACAAATAATTTATACAAATCCAAAGACCAACCTAAGAACAGACTAGCACACCACTTGAAATCACGAATTTATAATAAACACCCTAACAAGTAACAGTCCCTCTCCAGTTCAAATTATCAAACCACCAACAGCATGAGTCATTAGCAATCTGCACTGAATCTGCATTTCAAAGTAACTGCTCTGAATCTACCCTAAATCCTCCAATAAATGTAAGTAAAATCGAAATAGCCCTTAAGGTTTTTAAACAATCTAGTTGTTCTTTTCTAAACATAAGTACGAAGTAGATACAAACAAATGAATGTCAGAGTTGTACAACCACAATTTAAAATATTTTAATTCTTAAAATTAAAATCATAATTATCAAAAAGTAACATTATTTGAAGAAAATACTTTATTTCTAGAGTCAAAATATTAGTTAGGAAGGCTTTGACTTCATTCCAGTACTTTTGTTTTGCTCAACCCAGTTTCTATAACCTTTTCTTCCTTACAAACAGAAGGAAAGACTAAAATATCACTTTCTGTAGAGCAAAAATGGCTTACCAATATTACCTTTAAAACTATTATTTTGACAAAATACATGTTACACACTTCAAAGAACTTTGTAGCAAAAGTGGAGATATGCAACAATTACTGTTTTAAATAGATATACTTACGCTAATATCATTAAGAACACTAGATGCCTGTTCGTGCTTTAAATTTCCTTTAATGACATGATATGACAACTCATAGAGAGCTTGTTGAAAATCTGTTGAAAATAAAAGACATAATGTAAAGATAGGATCTTTAACAAGAAAGGCACTCCTAAAAAATCTATTCTTTCTTATTTCTCACAATTATTATAAAACATCAGTAATGAAACATATATGTATATTAGTTTACTACAGGAGCTTATCTTTTCACTTCTATAAAAACAACATTAATGGGTTTAGGAAAAGTTAACCATTTGTTGTCTACTGTATTATGACTAGAGGTTAAGCATTCCCTTCTTTTTTTCCATAACTAGAAATTTCACATATTCAAACATTTACTATGTACATCATTTAATATTTTGATTCCTCTTCAATACTTTCTTTTCTTTTCTGGTAATCCTGTAGCTTAATGTGTGCTAAGTAAGTGTTCTATCAATAAGATGCATCACCAGATGCTTTTAATTTTAGACAATGTCTCATTAAGTTATAAAGGACAATCCTGTCTCAACGTCCCAGGTACTGGATTTACAGACATGCACTAACACACCTGACCCACTAACACATTTTAAAGCATTTTCCCACTGAGGTCTTCTTCGATTTCCTTCTTCAGAGATCTGAAGTTCTTGTCATAAAGATCTTTCACTTGTTTGGTTAGAGTCACACCAAGATACTTTATATTGTTTGTGGCTATTGTGAAGGGTGTCGTTTCCCTAACTTCTTTCTCAGCCTGCTTATCCTTTGAGTATAGGAAGGCAACTGATTTGCTTGAGTTGATTTTATAACCAGCCACTTTGCTGAAGTTGTTTATCAGCTGTAGGAGTTCTCTGGTGGAGGTTTTTGGGCCACTTAAGTATAGTATCATGTCATCTGCAAATAGTGATAATTTGATTTCTTCCTTTCTAATTTGTATCCCTTTGACCTCCTTATGTTGTCTAATTGCTCTAGCTAGAACTTCAAGTACTATATTGAAAAGTTATGGAGAGAGAGGACAGCCTTGTCTAGTCCCTGATTTTAGTGGGATTGCTTCAAGTTTCTCATTTTTCACTTATGTTAACAAAATTTCTTACAAAATAAACAATATTATTTACTTTAAATTATCCACATGACCTTTTAAAGCAATCACTTAAAAGAACAAAGGTGATTCTCATTGTGGTCTTGGAGTATGTTATATACTGTTCACTGGAGCTCTGTGGACTGTAATCTTAACCATATAAGATTATAATGGAGAAAAATGACCCAGGTCATTTTGTTAAAAAAAAATGAAATATAAAATGAGCCAAATTATAACCCACAAAGTAGCCAAGAAAGATTCTAAATCGCAACTTCTCTGAGTAAATATTTTTAAATGACCATGAACTTCTATTATATTTAAAGAAATGGTAAATATGAGTTGCTTTGGATTCACAGTATTTTATCAACAGAATCCTAACTAAGACAGAAACTGGTATCAGATCATGAGGTATTGCTATGACAGACTTGACTATGTGTTTTGACATTGGCAATCTGAGCTGAAAAGGACACTGAAAGCTTGGAGATCAGGGAGCTTAGATGATAAGAAATCAATGCAGATATTAGTGGCTGGGCTTTTGATGTTTCAAAGGAAAGTAAAGACTCTACCATTGTGTGAGATTTTGTGTTAATCACCTGTAGGCTAGCTGGAGTAAAAGAGAAAACTGGTGATTAACAAGAGACCAGAACCTAGGGCAACTGGATGCCTGTTAGCTGAAGCAGAGAAGTATGTAGGGGATTAAGAGACTAGCACAGGAAAGCTAGTTGTGCCCATCCCCGGCTGTGGCACTCAAGAGAGCTGGTTCCACCCCTCACCTAGGCAAGCAAAGGAGAGCTGGCCTGGTGGCTTGTGCATGAGGGCTAGGGGACACACCAACTCAACTACCAGCCAGGCCCAGAAGGCCCAGATCCAGAGCTTTGAGTTGGCCCACCCAACATCTATCACATCTATAAGTTGCTGGAGTGTGTGAAGGGACCAGAAAGTTGCAAGATCTCCTTGACTCAGGGAAACAATCCTGGTGAGGAGCCAGTATTGATTGTATAGAAGAAGCCAAAGGCCTCGAACCAGATCAATGAATCATTGCAATGAACATTTGCAAGTAAAGCTGTTTGGGCAAGGGTGTACTGTGTGACACCATGTGGCACACCAAAGCTTCCACACCAAGATTTTGGGGGTTCGTTTAATTTTTATTTTTTAGTTTTTGTTTTCTTTTGAGGGGAAGGCTGCAAAGGTAGAGGACATATATGGAGGAACTGGGAGATGAATAGGATTGGAGTACACAATGTGTAATTCACAAAGAATATTTTTTTAACCTAAGAAAGGCAAAGAAAAAGTAAGGAACAGAAGACATGAATGGAATTTTAAAAAATGGATTGATTGTTGTGGGCTGAGAAAGTGTTGAGATTAGCCCTATTTTCTTATATATTTCCTCTTTCAACAGACAGTGCCCATGTCTAAGAATTCTGTGATGCCTACTATTTTCATATTATCAATTATTCTTGAAGCTACGAATATGTGAGAAGTGAGACTCCCTTTCTGCATACAATACTATCTGCCTTGAGTGGTTTCAAGTAGGATGTGGGAGTCATGGACATTTTTCTTTTCTGCAACTCCTTTAACAAAGCATAAGTTCACTATTATCCACTCTAATTGGGCTAACTTTCAGGGAGGGGAACCATAGACATAGCCTAGCCTAACTGCCTTGAAAGGTATGCCTCGGGGACTGGGGAGATGGCTCAGTGGTTAAGAGCACCAACTGCTCTTCTGAAGGTCCTGAGTTCAAATCCCAGCAACCACATGGTGGCATACAACCATCCATAATGAGATCTCATGCCCTTTTCACGTGTCTGTAGTATATTCAGACAGCTACAGTGTAATTATAAAAAAAAGAAAGGTATGCCTCATAGATTTTCAGGTTAGAGTCCATGGCTCATGGAGCACAATATGCCTTGCAGTTCCTGTGAGATTAATGCACTCCCTCAGGCACTGAAGGGTTCAGATCACTTTGTGCTTCTCTGTATGTTCCCTCAGAAGTCAAGAAAGTATGTAATCTTGACAGGACAACTCGTCTTAGAAAATCCTGTGTACCCTGAATAACTTGCAAACATTATATCCTGGCAACTGTTACTGTATTGATCCTAGCAACTCCCATTAGATTCTATTTCTGATAAGGGTATAAAAAGCCTGATTTCTCTCAATAAAAATTGTCACAGTCTTAGCAGAGAGGACCCAGGTTCAATTCCCTGCACCCATGACAGTTCACAACTGTCTGTAACTCCAGTTCCAGAGGATCTGACATCTTCACACACACACATATATATAAAGGCAAAACACCAATACACAAAATAAAATTGAAACAAATCATTTAAAAATTAACAAAAAACTGAAAAAAGTCATAGTCTCAAAAGAGGAGGAGGAAGAGACCAGCATCAGTGAGGTAAAATCTTGTGGGAAGAATTTCCCTGGAATCAGGAAATAAAAGCTATGGTCCAGAGAGGGCCAAGACTGTACCTCATGCTGGGAGAAGAACTAAGTAATTCTGAAGAGTTTCCTAATGATTTTATAGGCATTAGAGCAGTGGTTCTCAACTTTCCTAAAGCTAAGACTAAGACCCCTTAAAACAGTTCTTCATGTTGTAGTGACCCCCAACCAGAACATTAGTTTTATTGCTACTTCATAACTGTAGTTTTGCTACTATTATGAATCATAATGTAAATATCTGATATGTAGGATACCTGATATGTGACCCCTGTGAAAGGGCTGTCTGACCCACAGATTGAGAACCACTGCATTTGCTGGGCGGTGGTGGCGTACGCCTTTAATCCCAGTACTTGGGAGGCAGAGGCAAGCCAATTTCTGAGTTTAAGGCCAGCCTGGTCTACAGAGTGAATTCCAGGACAGCCCCGGCTACACAGAGAAACCCTGTCTCCAAAAACCAAAAAGAAAAAAAAAGAGAACCACTGAATTAGAGAATTTTGAAGAGCAACATTCTGAGAGGCCATTAGTAAAAGTCTGGCCTCTGCTGCAGTGAAAATCCCAGGACTGAAGAGGACATGGAGAGCAGCTGAGACTTGACATCATGAGAGACCAAGACAGGCCATGGGTGACTGTATAGCCTCATCTGAAATAGAAGACCCAGGAATGGAGACAAGAAGGCTTCATGCCTTGTGACAGGATCAGAGTCCCTGAAGAGAACTCAAGAAAGGACAGTGGTGAAGATGAAACCTAGTTATAGCAGGAGACCCTAGCATTTTAGAGAAGTCAGATGAATGCTCACAGCGAAGCTATGGAGTGGAGCCAGCCCAAGCCTAGGAAACTAGCTGGATGAGCTGCAGCTGGCAGAGCAAGAAGTGCTGCTGCCAAGGCCCTTTGGTGCCAAGATGATAATGAGTAGGCCCCAGACATCAACCACTGAACTCTGTTCACTGTTGAACTTTGGTTTTGCTTTCCTTTGACTGTGCCCTGGTTATTTCCTATTGGAGTAAAAAAAAATCTATGGAACTTTATTTTTAACAGGAACACATAGTTGAGAGACTTAATTTTTTTCTTTTTTTTAATTTACTATCGTCTTCATTTACATTGCCAATAGTAAAACCTTTCCCGATTACCCCCTCCCTAAAGACCCCCAAACCCCTCCTCCCACCCCCTGCCTCCACATATATGCCACTCCACCTGACACACTCCCCCCACCATTTCCCTTTGTTGGGGCCTCTGTTGAGTCTGACCAAAGACCACTCCTCCCACTGATGCCCAACAAGGCATTTCTCTGCCCCATTTTTGGCTGGAACCATGTGTGCCCCTTGGTTGATGGTTCAGTCTCTGGGAGTCCTGGGGCATCTGGGTGGCCAACATCATTGTTCTTCCCATGGGGCTGTAAACCCCTTCAGCTTCTCTGGACCACCCTCCAACTCCTCCATTGGGGATGCCCACGCCCAGTCCAATGGTTGGGTGCTAGCATCTGCCTCTGTATTTGTAAGGCTCTGGCAGGGCCTCTCTGGAGACAACCATGGCATGCTCCTTTTGGTACATGCTTCTTGTTGTAGTGTCGGGATTTGGTGACTGTTTATAAAATGAATTCCCCATGTAGGGCAGTCGCTGGGTGGCCTTTACTTCAGTCTCTGCTCCACACTTTGAGAGACTTAATTTTTAAAGTGACTGGAGGGTTTTTTTGTTTTTTTGTTTTGTTTTGGTTTGGTTTGGTTTTTTTCAAGACAGGGTTTCTCTGTATAGCCTTGACTGTCCTGGAACTCACTCTGTAGACCAGGCTGGCCTCAAACTCAGATATCTGCCTGCCTCTGCCTCACAAGTGCTGGGATTAAAGGCATGTGCCACCACTGCCTGGCTATGGCTGGAGTTTTTAGAAGGACTTAAGATTTTGGAGACTGGATATTTTGGAGAATTTGAATATTTTGCAGATGCTTGAACTCTGAAAAAAAAACTTTAGCTGTTTTAAAGAGACTAAATTTTTAAATTGTTTGAATTTTTAAAGACAGACTTCTAAAGTTGGAATATTTAATACTGTGATATTAATATTAATATGAGATCTTGAGAATGAACAAAAAGAAAAGTTAGAGTCTAACAATGCTGTGCTTGTGTGTCAAGTTGACAGCGGGTCAATTGTGCTAGCTAGTTTTATGCTAATTTGACACAAACTAAAATCACTTGGGAAGACCAAACCTCAACAGAGAGAATGTCCCCTACCAGACTGGCCTGTGGGCAAGACTGTGGTACATTTTCATGACTGATTTTTGATGGCTTCTGTAGAAGGGCCCAGTTGGCTGTGGGCACTGTGACCCAGCCAGGTACACAAGGGAGAAGGGGTAGGCCATAAGCAGAGCCCCTGCACAACTTCAACATCAGCTTCTGCTTCCATCTTCCTGTCTTGAGTTCCTGCTCTGACTTCCATCAGTGATAGATTACAAGCTATAAAATGAAATAAACCCTTTCCTCCCCAAATTACTTTTAGTCATGGAGTTTTGTTTCAGGAACAGAAACCCTAACTAAGAAAATGGTACTTTAAAAACTACCAAGCTAGCCAGAGTTGGAAAACTTTACACTTATATTCACAATGTGCAGGGAAACATACAATCTTTGTATATGAAAAAAATTCAGTAAATACTTCACATTAGTGCTAACATTTTAGGAAAAGCGTTTTTAAGGACAGCAACTAGACAGAGGGATACCTGCATGTAAGTGTTTGATGTCAGGTCCTTTCAAAAGAGCAATGAGTTCTTAACTGCTGAGCAATCAATAGCCAACAATATTGTTTTATTGCTAAAAAGCAGAGAAAACTTTAAAAGTGAACAAACAGTATGCACAATGTAAATTGTGTGCCTCAGAAATGAAAGTAATTCCAAGGTATAAGAAGGGATATATAAGAGAGAATACAAAGCATACTAAATCGAAGACAAAACGAAGGAGATTCTAAAGATGGTATTAAGTCAGTTTCCTCCACAAACCACTAAATAGGACCTTACACAAAAGCTTGGCTACTGGCAGAGATTAACCAATGGATATATGTGTTGAGAAAGAAAGAGAAATGGAAGGAGAATAATGGTTATTCAGCCAATAAGGCCATAGCCATAACTATTTTTGATTCATGTGTAAACCAAAACAACAAGTAAATGAACTATAATCATATACTTTTAAGGATCCATGCAGTCATTTAAAACTGAAAGAGTAGTAACACATTAACTTATACACATAAATTTTCAATCAAACAAGATCAAAATCAAATAAGTCTAAAAATAGTAAGCATGGAGAATAAAAAATAAGTAATCTAGTGGTTTGGGAGTACTTTCTTTTTGGAGGGAGGGGGGGTCTCACAATGTATCCCAGGGTGACTTCAAACTCTCAATCCTCCTGCCTCTGCATTTCCAGTACCAGAACTTTTTATAACCAGGCAAGGCTAGCAGTGGGACTCACCACCAATTCAGCCATAAAACCTTCAACCTATAACCTGTTCTGCCTGCAAGATGTGCTGGGGCAATGGTGGCATAGAAGTTGTGGTAATGCCCAACCAATGACTGGTTCAGCTTGAGGCCCACATTAAGAGGGATCCCATGCCTGATACAGCCTGGATGGCCAGAAAACAGAGGCAGAACAACCCAGACACTTGTCATCCACCTCTGGCCTCTGCATGGACATGTTTGTGTAATTGTACTCCACACTACACACACACTTGAAAGTCATTATGAGTGATCATACAGTTTTTCTTGAAATACTGGAAACAAAAAAATGGGGCTTCCAATCTGCCTGGCCAGTGCTCTACTGCTGAGCTATACATTTATACAGCCCAATTGTATGACTTTATCAACAAGGTAAAAATCTAGTATTTGTGGGTGTCATGCTAGGCACATTAAAAGACTTTTATGATTTTTTTCTTGTTTGCTACTTTATTGGTTGTTTTTGAGACAGGGTTCTACTATACAGCTCAGACTGGCCTAGAACTTGCTTTGTAGCCCAGACTGGCTTTGAAATCACAATCCTCATCTCAGCCTCCAAAGTTCTAGGATTACAGGAATGTGCTACCAAACCCAGCTGAGATGTTAAGTCTTAAAACAGAGCTTCCTAAAATAGCAGAAACCAAAACTTGGTATTTCATTTGTTAAAAATACATTCCCCTCAACCCTCCAAATGTTCCATCTAATAAATATATTCTCTCAAATTAAGGTCATACTCAATTTTTGATATACCAAAATAAGTTTTTCTATAGAAAAAACACTGTTCTTAATCATCTATTCACAATGCCATGTAACTACAATAATTGTTATATAATTATTTTGTTAAAATAGACTATTAATTATAAAAAATACTGATTTCATACCAAAAATATAGGATTATCTTTGATGAAAGCTATAAATAAAAAACACTATAAATCAGACATAATTGCTTTTTATTCTGGCTTGTCTTTTGCCAAATCCATTTTCCTAGTTTTAAATTAATGAAAGCTAAACAGTAAAATCCTATAAAAGTAAAATCTACATCCTGCTTAATTATGGAACACTTTTACTTAATATATCCTATCTGTGTATGCAGCAAACACTCCTTTGCTTATATTCCATGACAACTGCTTTTAATAAGCTCCCCAGATACCACCTGAACACAATCTGCTTGAGCAAAAACACTGAACTTGGTTGGTGGAAATTTTCTAGTGCAACTATGACCAAAGCAGTTTTTTTCCAGGATTGCAAGCTTTCTTGCTCATTTATGACTGGCACAGCTAACTACAGAAATTTAAGCAAATGTACAATTATAAAAGTCAGACCGATGAAATAATGTGTGTATCCAAGCTGTATAGTCTTACTGTAACTACAGTTTTATTACTGACTATAAGGTCTTATTTACATGCACTCTAACATAAGATAAAATAAAGATTTATAATTTTAAACAAGCCAAAAATGATAGCTATGATAATTTTAAAAATTCATACCTCTGTAAGTCGAACTGTCATGGCTTTTATTTTCACTGAGAATCCGGCATAAATGCAAACTAGAATTTAAAAAAAGAAACAAAAAAAAAACACTATCAATTTTCAATCCTAAAAACAGTTGATTCCTAAGGAACAAGTCTATCTCCTAAAAAGTATATGGAAATGCCCCAGATGTATTTAAATACCTATGATTATGACAAAACCTTCTTTTTAAAAAAAATTCATTATATTTTTTATTCTTATCTTTTATTGAATATATTCTTTATTTACATTTCAAATGTTATTCCCTTTCCCTATTTCCTCCCCCTCCCAGAAAACCCCATCCCATCTCCCCTCCCCCTGCTTCTATGAGGGTGTTCCTCCACACAACCCACTCCCACCTACCCTCCCTTGATTTCCCTAAGCTGAGGCATATACCAAGCCTTCATAGGACCTCCAGCTGCACTTGTAGCAGAGGAATGCCTTGTCGGGCATCAATGGAAGGAGAGGTCCTTGGTCCTATGACAAAACCTTCTAAAACATCAGAACTAAAGATCAGCCCATCTTTCTAAAAATTGGCAAACCATTTTTACATAAAATCTTTTCTGTCTCTCATTATAAACACTGGATAATTCAATAGTAAATAAGAAATGTCTCTACTTGATGTAGTGATGGATGATTGTAATCCTAGGATTTAGGAGGTAAAGAAAAGAGACTCAGCCTCTGCTACCATAGTAAATTTGAGACCCTATCTCAAATAAAATCTCCATTTTGAACTGTTTCAGCCCAGAGAGGGGAATGATGGATGAGAAATCTTAGATTTCTCCCTCTTTTTTTGGACAAAGGCTAAAACATAAACGAAGCACTGTGAGGGAGGCAGAGAGAAGAGGGAATGATTGGGATTGGATATGACCACAGTAAATTCTACACAGAAATGAAAAGATCATAATAAAACCCATTATTTTGTACAATAATATATGCCAATAAAATGATAGAATTAGAACATCTTCATTTTAAGATCCCTAATAAAAAAAAATTATCCACCATCTGTCAGTGGCTTTTCACACCGTGGAAACAGACTAAAAGCATTATGTCCCAGCTACTGATGAAATAATACACCAACCAGAGAAAATAAAATCAGAATGTGAAAGAAATACTACATTCTCATCTTCAATATAATACTATAGATAACATGCCATCTACTACAAATACTAAACAATGAAATAATTAATGGGAAATATAATTGAAACAAGATTGGCAAAGAGTTGGTGACTACTAAACTGCAAACTAGAAATGTTTGTGCAACCCAAAATAAAAACAGAACAATCAAAACACCAAAAGGGACATCCCACAGGATGCGAATTAATACACTGTGGGGAGGAGTATCCCTTATCTACAATGCTTAGAATGAAAACTATTCCAGAATATAATTTTTTCATATTTCTGTTCAAAATATTTGCATGTACCTAAGATGTCTGAGGACTAAAACATAACACAAAATGTATTTTGTTCCATATATACTTTACACATATATAAGATTTGTTTTCATGCATGTATGTATATTTTATTAGTGTATACCATGTTCAGGTGCCTGTGGAGGGCACAAGGTGTCAGATCCCCTGGAGCTGGATTTACAGGCAGGCAGCTGGGAAGCTGCCCAACATAGGTCCCAGGAGCTGAACTCAGATCCTCTGAAAGAGCAGTTAAGTGCTATCAACCGCTAAGCCGTTTCTACAATCCCCTAACAATAATCTTATATATTTTTTAACTTTATGCACTTACCAAGTTTACTGTACAGTGACAACACATATGCCATTTTATTACTTAGTATGCAGATTTGCAAGTGAAAACCTGGACATGCTCAGAAAAGGTGTTATTGTAGCTGAAAGGGACTAACCGGGCCTTGTTTTCCTTGGAAACTAAATAAACCATGTTCTTAAGCTGTGTTCTTTCAGCCTGTCAGTAATGGAAGTTTCTACTAGTGGTATCTGAGTACTCAAGTTTTAGACTAGCCAGGCAGCGGTGGCGCGCACACCTTTAATTCCAGCACTTCGGAGACAGAGGTGGGCGGATTTCTGAGTTCAAGGCCAGCCTGGTCTACAGAGTGAGTTCCAGGACAGCCAGGGCTACACAGAGAAACCCTATCTCAAAAAAAATTTCAGACTTTGGAGCATTTCCAGTCTCAGCTTAGGGATGTCCAAATCCTCTTCACTCCCTCCCTTTCCTTTTCAGTGGAATCATGTCTTATGCTTGCAACTGCATTTGTCTTTTGACTGCTTTTGCTCTTAGCAGCACTACTTTCTCCCCATACACACTGGGTGATCGTATCTACTTCTAATGCAGAAATTCCTAAGCCTATCTACCTCCAATTTCATCTCTACACCAAACATATTTACAACTGCTAGTGGATTTTCTGACTCAGATCCTTAGTAGACATGCTAGACAAAAATAAAAAGGAATCAACCCTAATATTTTGGCCATCATCTTTCAGCATAGCTGCAACACAGAGGCTGTCTAAAAAATATTATTGTTTATGAATAAAATCCCTAGCACCAAACATTTATTAATTATTAATTTACGTAAATTAAGAACACAGGGCTGGGGTATAGTCCACTAGTAGACACTTCTTAGCATGCATCCTGGGTTCAATCTCCAGAACCAACAAAAAAATATGTCTGAGCTCTGAAATATTTGGGGTTTGGGGGGGTAGTTGGTTGGTTGGGGATTTTGTTGTTGGTTAGTTTGGTTTAGTTTAGTTATTGAGAAACAGTCTTACTGTATATCGCAGTGGCTCTGCCTCCAGAGTGCTGGCCTAGCTTTTTTGTTTGGCAGACACAGACTCTTAACATGCAGCCCAGGCTAACCTGGCACACTTGATCCTCCTACCTCGGTGCCAAAAACACTGAGATTCCAAGTATGTACCACCATATCCAGTGCTGTCATTTTTCAAAATGTCATTTAAATGCCCCGATAAAATGAGAAATTTGCATAAACAATTCCTACCCAACATTAAATTAACAGTTGCCTACATGAAAACTACTTGTAAATCTTTATTTTTCAAACAGGACTTCTTATTTATGGTTGGAATAATGCAGCTTTGACTAGCCTCTAATTCAATGTAATTCTCTTACCTCAACCGCCCAAAGTGTTGGGATTATAGGTAGTCACCAACATGCCTATGACAGTGGTTTTTAACTGTAGACTATCTTGTTTTTATAGAGCACCATTTTTTTCCACTTGAGAAACAACTAACAATTTATGACTACAATCAACCAAGTTTGTAACTTCAAGGAAAATAGAATATTTGATGTCAATGATAAAATAACTTTGAAAAACTTGTTCCTGCCACTATGGGGATGACTACTCTCATCTGTCATAGAGCTTTGCCTGATCATCTTTGGTGGTGACCCTAAGGAATGTGTATTTAATACCATACAATGAAGTTTGTCAATATTTGGAAGAATTACATAATTCAGTGAAATACTTTTTCCAAATGGTCACTGTACATTGTAAAACAGCTGTGGATAAAAGATCCATTCCAAAATGAAAAATATCAAATGGTATTTATAAAGTATCAAAATGGCATTGGTTTGTATTTGATTTGGGGGAGGGAAGTATGGTTTAGCTAGGGGTTTCTGGTTTGATTTCTTTTACTTTTTATTAGGCATCGGGGGATTAGAAAGCAGACTCCCACTATGCAGCCCTAGCTGACTATATAGACAGGCTGACTTGGAATTTGTCACTGTCCTCCTGCCTCCACTTCCTGAGTACTGGGTTTACAATTTTGTACCACCATACCTGGTACCAAAATAGTTTAAACTAGGATAAAAGGAGAAAGGATCACTTGAGCCCTTGAATTCTAAACCAGCCTGGGCAACACAAAATCGCTCTTTAAAAAATAAAATAAAAAGCAAGGCCAGTTAAGATAACAGATAAATCATAGGTACTGAGTACAATCCCTGGGAATCACATGAAAGGGGAAAGAGAAAATACACACACACACACACACACACACACACTCACAGAGAGACAGGCAGGCAGGCAAGCAGACAAAGAGAGGGAGGGAGAGACTGAGATTAGACTTTTGACATGGTATCTAATAATAATGTGCATAATTAACCAAGAAGCTTAATACAATTGTGCTGCCCTTGCCAGCTATTTAGCTGTGTGAGACTAGATTCTCTTCATAACCTCAATCACAATCCCTAACTCACAATAAAAATCAATGCCAGCTACAAAAGACTGAAAAATGAAGGGCTGGCAAGATGGCTCACCAGATAAAGGTGCTTGCCACCAAGCGTGAGAACTTGAATTTAAGGAACCTACACAAAGGTATAAGGACAGGAGAGAACCTATGCAAAGTGGAAGAAGGGAATATCTCTGACCACCACAGCATGTAATAATATACATGTACACAGGTATACATATGCCATATACATTCACATACACAAAATAATAATGATTTTAAATGCTAAATCTAAATCAAAAGAATAGGGGTGTCATGCCTCATGCCTATACATGGCTATACACCATACTCCTGAGGTGGAGGCAGGATGAATACCTTGAATTTGAGGCCAGTCTGGCCTACAAAATGAGTTCTAGGAGATTGCAAATCAAGGTTCCAGGGTAGATTACAAATCAAAACCCCATTTCAAAAAGAAAATTAAGTTCCCAAAATAATATAGGATAGCTTCATTAACCTTGGAGTCACACAAGATTATTCCAACACTCAGAGAACTGAGACAGGAGGACTGTCTTGAGTTCCAAGAAAGTCTGGGCTAGCATGAAACCCTGTCTGAAAAAAACACACAATGAGAAAGTGGGAGAGGGAGGCATTAAGAGTAAAGGTCACTAGTATAGCAAATAATGGATCAATTTGACAATAGTAAAATGAATCATTTCTGTTTGTCAAAAGTCACTATTAAGTCCAAGTGTGGATGCAGATGCTAATTATGAATTACAGACCACCCTGGGCTACATAGCCAGATCTTATCTCAAAAAAAATCAAAAAGCTCACTATTAGCCAAGCATGATGGCACACAGCAGCATATAGGCAGCTAAGGGAGGGAACTTTATTGTGAGTTAGAGACCACCCTTGGTTACATAGAGTTCTAAGATATCCGGGGCTACAAAGTCAAGACCCAACCTCAAAAAAATGTTTAGAGGTCACTGTTTGAAGATTGAATATGTACTAAGAACATGCATGTACCTGCAAAAAAATGCAATATAGGCAACAACATGAAGCATCTCAAAGATAGCAAAGAAAAATTAATAGGAAACACAAAGATATAAAGAAGATTCTCACAAGGATAAGCCAGAACTTCTAAAGACCAATAATACATATTAAAATGATGTTCAATGAAAATATAAGCTACAATGAAGTAACACAAATCACACTGACAAGTTTTGCTGCTGTTGCTTCTGAAACAAGGTTTCCTGTTGCTCAGGCTAATCTTAAATTCCTGATCCTCCTGTCTCAGCTTGGCCAATCTTCCCATCCTCATTAATATGTGATCCTAACTTTAAAAGTCCGGTATAATGACACATGTCTGTAATCCCAGAACTTATAAGGTAGAATACAGAGGCCTAAAACATATATGTCAAAATAATGATTACCACAAAGGTGGTGAAAAGAGATCAGAAAAAGAGGTTATATTACCTGATGGGGATGTAAAATAGATGGTATATGCATTTTGGTTTTTGTTGTTTTGTTTGTAAGTTTGAGTTTTGTTTTGTTTTGAGACTGGGTCTTCCTATGTATCCTTAGCTAGCCTAGAACTTGCTCAATAGACCAGGCTAGTTTCGAATTCAGAGATCTATACATCTCTTAAGTGCTGGGATTAAATGTGTTCCTGACACTCATGTAGCTGTTAACTTGCTTTTTGACTCTATTTAGCTGAGGCTGGCCTCAAATTCATGATTCTCTTATTTTAGCCTCTGAATGTTGGACTATGGACATGTGACTTGCATTTGAGTTACACAATTCTCTAAGCACTACATGTTAATATTTAGGCACTTCCCTATATTTTTGTTCAATTTCACAACTTAGAAAAAAATCTTACAGGTCAACTTTTTTTGAGACAGGATCTCAATATGTAGCCTTGGCTGGCCTAGAATTCACTTTGTAGACAGTTTGTCTTTGAACTCACAGAGGTCTGCCTGTCACTGCTCTCTGGGTGCTATGATTAAAGGCATGGGCCACCATGCCCAGCCATGCCAACATTTTAAAGTAAATGAAGAAAACCAATGAATTTCTTTCTTTGTTTCATGATAATTTCATGAGTACTGTATTTACATTAATTCCACTCTACCCTTTCTCACCTCTAACTCCTGCCAGCACCTCCTTCACTCCTGTCCAATTTATGAGTGGGTTGAACATGTCCCTGGCATATGCAAAGCCTGGAGTTCAAGCCTCAGCACTGGGGGGAAAAGCTTATAGATTCTGTTTATCTATCCTATCTTATGCTAATATGATGCCACAGTACCATCACTTACAGAGATGCTATAGGCTACCCACATCCCTATACCCTGCCTCTGTATCATATATTTTGATACTCTATTTGTTGGCTAGAAAACCCAATAAACATCTTCTGGTCAACAATTCATTTATTTTTTTTTTCTTTGCTGCTTTGCTACTGCAACTGAACCCACGGCCTTGCACATGCTGGGCAAGCACTCTATCAACAAGACCCTTATCCCTCCTCTTCTATTTTTTTCTTTGGACAGTCTGGACAAGTTAATTAAGCTAGCCTTGAACTCATGCTATAGCCAGGCAAGCCACAAACTATGATTCTCCTATCTCAAGTAACACCTAACCTAGCTATACAATTATGTTCAAAATTAAGAATAAAAGGCCAATGTAAAACAGGTTTTTTTTGTTTGTTTGTTTGGTTTTTTTTTTTTTTTTTTTTTTTTTTTTGGTTTTTTGGATTTGGCCTCGAACTCAGAAATCCCCCTGCCTCTGCCTCCCAGAGTGCTGGGATTACAGGTGTGCACCACCACTGCCAGGCATAAAACAGTTACTAATTAAATCTATATAAAAATTGAAAATCTCCATTATAAACTATTAACCACCCACTATCTATTAAAAAATGTTATCGAACTAGACAGAGCTAGCAAGATGGTTCAGTTGAAAAAGACCTGTCTCAAAAAAGTTGCCAGTAGAGAGGATTTTCAAGTATTCTCAGCACAAAGGATAAATATTTGATGTAGCAGTTCTCAACTTGTGGGCTAAAACCCCTTTGGGGGTAGCATATTAGATATCCTGCATATCAGATATTTACATTACAACTCATAACAGGAGCAAAATTAGTTATGAAGTAGCAATAAAACAATGTTATGGCTGGGGCCACCACAACATGAGGAACTAAGTGCATTAAAGGGTCACAGCATTAGGAAGGTTGAGAACAACTGATCTCAGGTAATGGATATACCAATTACCCTGGTCTGGTGATTACATACTGTATATATGTATTATTGTTAGAAGGGTTTGGGGTTTTGGTTTTTGAAGCAAAGTTCACATAACCCAAGATGATCTCAAACTCACTACGCAGTTCAAGCTGGCACTGAACTTCTGATCCTCCTGTCTCCACCTTCCATATACTGGGTGTACTTAGCGTTGTATACATGTACTGAATACTAACTATGGGCTCAGGATATGGCTCAGTGATCACCCAGAATACATAAGCCTTGGATTTGATTCCAAGCAGCACACAAACCTAGTATGGTGGCATACACCTGTAATTCCAAAGTTTGGGATATGGTAACAGAAAGATCAGAAACAAGATCAACCTGAACTATATCAGTAAGCTTTGTACCTGGGATGTATGATAACTTGAAGGAAGGGTAGGAGGGAGAGAGAAAAAGAAATTGGAATGAGCTGTAGGAATTCATGCAATTGAAATCCCAAACCCTTGAAAGACTGAGGCAGGGTTACCACGAGTTCTATTCTAGACCAGCATGGAATACAGAGTAAAATCCTGTCTCAAAAGGGGAAAGTGTAAAACTGGGTTTTTTATTCTTCCTTATTACAAATGCCTTTATTTGCTCGCATTTCCACCAGCTACATCTTAGCTACATCTTTCACTACTTTCAACAATGCTAACACACATCTTTTTCAATAAGCCTTCCAAAGACTGAAGAGAGACTATGTCAGTGTTCCGAACTCCTACCTATGGTACAGTCATCATTACATAAGAAATAACTGAAATGTCATTTTATATTGTCAGTCACTAGGCCACAAGCACATTTATTAGCCTGCAGATAATATTGTCATCCCTCAAAGATTTGCTAAAATTGTGTACAAAATCATTAAGGGGTTATCATATTTGGGCAATTCACTTGCATAACAGATATGTATACTTAAAACAAAAATAAGCACTTAGAACCTGAGGCAAGAAGTTAGAAAATTAAGGCAGACCTGGATATAGGAGTACCCTGTCTCAAAAAAAGTTTTTTTTTCAAGTAACAGTTTAACTGTGTTCTCTGGGAGCAATCCACAAATAGTAGGCCCACAAGTATCCTTAAAAGTAATTGGTTCTGAATTTTGCTTACTGTCCTATCTATCAAACACTTCTGGTAATCTAACCTACATTACAGAATGATAAATACAAAAGGACCTCAAATACTTGCCCACTATAATATGACCTTAAAATATTCAAATATTCTGTCTCAGTCCAAACATCAGTAGTAATTTATGCCCTTAATATTTAAGTTGACCAGTTTTTCCTCATGTCAAATAGTTTTGTGCTATTATGGAAATGCTGCCTCAAATTCCTGAGAATAAAAACAGAAATCTACTTTCTGTCAAAGATCTGTGAAAACATGAATGAATGAGTTATGTTCTTCTAATGATTTCAGAAGTGTACTATGAATCTTCTTAATGTGAATACTTAGCTTTTCATCTTCCTTAACCTCCCCGCCCCATTTTCAGCAAAAGAGAAACACAAAGAAGCCTGAAGTACTTGTACTCACAGCTTGCAAACTTGCTTCACATAGTAAAGACTGATGTTTACCTGTGCTTCAATTAATTTTTAAAAACAAAAGAGCAAGAAAGGTTAAATAGTTTAAGCAAAGTACTTGTCCTTATTTTCAATGTTATAACAAAAACACTACCCTCAAAAATAAATATGAGGACAAAAACATTTTACCTTGTAGAAACATGAACTTACGAAGAAAACAAGAAATGTCATAAAAAAACAAATTAGCAAAAGCTTTTACCCTTGTAAGTAGGGAAAAGTTTCATTAGTGGCAAATTATCAATTTCAGCATTATAAAATAATTTAGCAAACAAAGCAGTAACTTAATAACTTCCTAATGTTGTATCAACATGTTCTAAAGAATGAATTTCTCTTAACAGAAAATCAGACCAAGATTTGCACTTAATTCATGAATATGAGTTAAAATATAAAATCAAATTAGGAAAGGTTTCAGGACCAGAGATGTAGTTTAGTGGGTAGAGTGCTTGCCAATGTATTCTGTGCCCTAGGTTTGATCTCCAGTGCACATAAACTAGGTGTAATACCATCAGTCTGTATGGAATCCTTATCCTTGAGAAGGGGCGAGATTAAAAATTCAAGATTGCTGGGCGGTGGTGACTCATGCCTATAATCCCTGCCCTCTGGGAGGCAGAGGCAGGTAGATTTCTGAGTTCGAGGCCAGCCTGGTCTACAGAGTGAGTTCCAGAACAGCCAGAGCTACACAGAAAAACCCTGTCTCGAAAGAAACAAATCCAAAAAACAAAAAGAAAGAAAGAAAGAAAGAAAGAAAGAAAGAAAGAAAGAAAGAAAGAAAGAAAGAAAGAAAGAAAGAAAGAAAGAAAGAAAGAAAGAAAGAAAAAATCAAAAAAAAAAAAATTTCAAGATCATCCTCAGCTACAAAGCCAGTTCAAGGCCAGCCTGGAATATATGGCACACTGTCTCAAAGAAAAAAAAAGTTTCAGGGCCTGGAGACCAAGCACGCTGAAATAGAATTACCAGGCATTCTAGGCCAGCTTCAACAATACTTACAAATTACAGAATAAATCAATAAAACAATCAAACCTTCAGGAGCCCTCTGCTGTTTTTATACCTCTTGTGGAAAAAAAAAACTCATAAGTTTTATAATCTTTTAAACATTTGTTTAAATTTTTTTTTTGGTGTATGTGTGTTTAAAGCATATGTATGTACACCATGTGAACACATACAGAGCCTGCAAAATTAAAAGAAGGTGGGAGACATATCTCCTAGAACTAGTTTGGGGCAGTTAAACCCAGGTCCTAAGAGCAATAAGTATTCTTTTTTTTTTTTCTTTCGAGACATGGTTTCTCTGTATAGCCCTGGCTGTCCTGGAACTCACTCTGTAGACCAGGCTGCCCTCAAACTCAGAAATCCACCTGCATCTGCCTCCCAAGTGCTGGGATTAAAGGTGTGCGCTACCACCGCCCGGCTGCAATAAGTATTCTTAGCTGCTAAGATAGCTGCTCTTCAGCACCTAAAGATTTACTTTGATTAGCTTTAACTATGTATATGTGTGTCTTTGAGTGTACACATGTCATGTATAAGTGTATGGGGATGCCAGAGGTGATGGATTCCTGTGCAGCTAGAGTTACTACTTGTAACTGGTTACGAGTCACCCCAACATGGACAATGGGAATAAAACTCTGGTCCAATGGAAAAGCAGTACATGTCCTTACACTGAGCCATTTCTCCATCCCTACCAGTTATATAATTTATCATCTAAAAATATATTTGGTGGACCAGAGAAGTGTATTAGTGGGTAACGGCACTTGCTGCCAATTGGGCCTGATGACCTGAATTCAATCCCCTGGTCTCACATGGTGGAAGAAAAAAAAAAAACAATTACCAAGAATTTTCTTCTGCCCTGCATCCTAGCATGCATAAATACATACACACACACACACACACACACACACAAACCTTAAATGTTAAAAAATAAGTGACATTTATACATATACTCTAGAAACTAAGTGTATAAGAATATGAGGAATATGAGGAACATCAGTTTTGATAGATGAAATATTACCTAACAAAGCTTATTCCTCTCAAAGGTAAGATGATGTAAATAATAGACAATTGGTTTTCATGGAGCACAGTTACATATTTGTCATTGAAAGCTCTGTCAGTTATAAATTTAAAAGAAGGCAAGAGGTTATATGGAAGGGTTTGATGGAGAAAAAGGAAAGGAGAATGATATAATCATACTATAATCTCAAAAAATAAAAGAAACATTTTTTTTTTGATTTGGCTTTTTCGAGACAGGATCTCTCTGTGTAGCCCTGGCTGTCCTGGAACTCACTCTGTAGACCAGGCTGGCCTCGAACTCAGAAATCCGCCTGCCTCTGCCTCCCAAGTGCTGGGATTACAGGCGTGCGCCACCACTGCCCGGCTAAGAAACATATTTTTAAAGTCCCTGTTCTGGTGGACAAAGTAAAAGAATATTTTTGGGGGGTTGTTCTTGTTTTGTCCTTTTTAAACACACTAGAAAAGGCCTACAATTATTATGTGGAGAGGAGTTGTCAGGGGAACTGCAGGTTACTTTGAGACAGAAGTAAAAGTCTGAAACAAAAGCAATGCTGATCTATAGCCAACAGTTCCTAGCAGCAGCTTAAATAGGAAATCTTTTTTTGTTTAGGACTGCCATAGGCACAGTTTGGGGGGGGGGGAGGCAACTATTGATTAATGCAGTAGAATGTCAATTAAATGTTCGTTTCTAATGTCTCTCTCTGCCTTAGCATTGTCTTTTTATTACATCAGATATACTGCCCTGAAAATTGTGGTAGTAGTACCAGGAATAAAAAAAAAAAAAAAAAGAATATTTCACTAATTAAAAAAAAAGAAGAGCCGGGCGGTTGTGGCTCACGCCTGTAATCCCAGCACTCTGGGAGGCAGAGGCAGGTGGATCTCTGAGTTCGAGGCCAGCCTGGTTTACAGAGTGAGTTCCAGGACAGCCAGGGCTACACAGAGAAACCCTGTCTCGAAAAAAAAAAAAAAACCAAATCCAAAAAAAAAAAAAAAAAAAAACAAAACAAACAAAAAAAAATAAGCCGGTCGTGGTGGCACAAGGCTGTAATCCCAGAACTTGGGAGACAGAGGAAGGCGAATTTCGGAGTTCAAGGCCAGCCTGGTCTACAGAGTGAGTTCCAGAACAGCCAGAGCTACATGAAGAAAACCTGTCAGGGAAAAAACAACAACAACAACAACAACAAAAAAAAAAAAAAAACATTAGCCAGGCAGTGGTGGTGCACTCCTGTAATCCCAGCACTCTAGGAGGCAGAGGCAGTCTGATTTCTGAGTTCGAGGCCAGCCTGGTCTACAGAGTGAATTCCAGGAGAGCCAGGGCTACACAGAGAAACCCTGTCTCAGGAAAAAAACAAAAAACAAAAAACAAAAAACAAACAAAAAAACCCCACAAAATCATTAGCCGGGCGTGGTGGTGCACGCCAGTAATCAGAGCACTTGGGAGACAGAGGCAGGCAGATTTCTGAGTTTGAGGCCAGCCTGGTCTACAGAGTGAGTTCCAGGACAGCCAGGACTATACAGAGAAACCCTGTCTCGGGGAAAAAAAAAAAGAAGAATTTACTACCTTGAAAATTATAAAATGCCCTATACAGTTTGTGGCTTTGTTTTTCATTTTTTCTTTTTCTGTTTCTTTCTTCAGTGCTGAAGATCAGGGAACTCAGCTTGCTATAGTGACATTTTTGAGAATTCTGGAATTTGGGTTTCTTTAAAAAACACAGAAATATTATAAGAATGTGTTTTGTCTTAATCCCACAGGAAGGGATGTGGGGTTGTTTCAGATTGTCTGCAGCAGGTGACCATGATTTGCCTTGTGCTCTAGATGAAACAGTTTTGCCAGCTGCAGATAATTTCTGCCATTGTGGGACATATGGAATTCTGGGAACTTTACAGAGGGTACATATTCAAGGACACCCCCACCCAGAAGCAAGATGGGGATTTGTTGCACAGTTTGTTAGTAGCTGTGTGGTCAAAGAAGAAACAAAGGAAAGAAAATGGATCCAGGGATCTCTTACTTTCTTCTTCCTCCTCCTCTCTCCTTTCCCATCCTCCTTGTTTCTTGACTAACTAGTGTGTATGTGTGTGTGTGGGGGGGGTGAAATCGTGGGATAAAAGGGTGAGAAGAAGAAGAACCCATAAAATAGCAAAGACCAGCTACACTATGCACACTGCTTTACCTCTGAGCTTATTGTCACCATCATGTTGCTTTATCACTACAGACACTGTAACTCTCACAATAGGTATGTACTGGTACAATGCTACCAACAATACAAATTTGGGAATCTCATGAAACAAAACACATACTTTAAAACAATTCAGGTCTGGAGAGCACCTGTAGCTCTTTTATAAAGGAATGATCAGCTAGCCATTGTGGTACACACGATCCCAATAGTGAGAAAGCTAAAGCAGGAAGATAAGGAATTCAAGGTCACCCTGGATTACAAAGCAAGTTCCAGATCAGCCAGAACTACATTAAGACCTTATCTCTAAAAAGCAAAAACATTTAAAACTATTAAATGAGAAGGGAAAATCCACCTAAGAAATAATTCTACATACGGCCATACTTGAAAAACCAAATGTATTCACTCTACCCTCACTTTTAGCATTTCTAGTTGCTATTTCATATTTAAGACATTTGTCCGAAGAATTTTTTGTAATATATTTACAATATACAATACTATTTGTTTTAACAAGATGAAAATGCTAATATCTGTAAAACCACAGGATTTAGAGGATTTTTAAAACCTCTAAAATTAAGCTATATAAAACAAAGTTTGTACACAAGGAAAAGAAGTCAAATAAATGAAAACCAAGTAGAGGATAGTGATATATTTACAATATTTAAATAGTGATTGTTTAAAATATTTCATTATAGCAAAACCTGACAATGCAGGCCTGCAATCCCAGCAACTTGAGAGAACGGAATGCGATGATTTCCTATTCAATGCTGGCCTCGACAAAGGAACAAGACCCTGTCTTAAAATAGAAAATTAAAGGGATGAAGATGTAATTTTGTTGGTACAGTGCTTGCCTTAGCATGTCTAATGCCCTGGGTTTCATCCCCAGGACTGAATAAAATGGGTGCGATATGCCTTTCCAAAACTTTCTAGCACTTGGGAAATAGAAGGAAGACCATAAATTCAAGGTCATTCTCAGTTATACTGCAGTTCAAAGCCAGTTTGGGATACATGATACACTGTCTTTAAAAAAGGAAGCCTGCCTGTGGTGGGGACATATCTTTAATCCCAGCACTTGAGAGGCAGACCAGGACATCTAGAGTTACACAGAGAAAACCCTGTCTTAAAAACCTAAAAGAATAAGAGGAGGAGAAGGGGGGAAGGAAGAAGAGGAGGAGGAAAAAGAGCAGGGGGAGGAAGAGGAGGAAGAGAAAGAAGAAAAGGAGACAGCAAAATGGACTGGGCACAAAGGAAAACAAAATCATTACAGGGAAACAGATAAAACAGGAAATTATTATTTTAAGCAAACCCAAACCACATTTTTAAGTGTACATATACATATGTGTAAGTCATGAAAATAGAAAGGTACAATGAGAGAGGAGAGAATTCAAAGGAAAGAAAAGGGTAGATTAAGAGTAGATAATGACTGAGTTCAAGGCCAGCCTGGGCTACAGAGTGAGCTCCAGGAGAGTCAGGGATACATAGAGAAACCCTGTCTCGAAAAACAAAAAAACAAACAAACAAACAAACAAAAAAAAAAGAGTAGGTACTGAAGATCAGCCATGGTGGTGGTGTATGTATGCCTTTAATCTCAGAATCCCAGCATTTTCCAGCCTGCTCTACAAGGTAAGTTCCAGACCAGCCATGGCTACAGAAGAGGAGAAGAGAGGAGAAGAGAGAAGAGAGAAGAGAGAAGAGAGAAGAGAGAAGAGAGAAGAGAGAAGAGAGAAGAAGAGAAGAGAAGAGAAGAGAAGAGAAGAGAAGAGAAGAGAAGAGAAGAGAAGAGAAGAAAAGAGGAAGAGGAAGAGGAAGAGGGGAGAGGAAGAGGGGAGGAAAAGAGAGGAGGAGAAGAGGAGAGGAGGAGGAGAGGAGAGGAGAGGAGAGGAGGAGGAGAGGAGAGGAGGAGAGGAGGAGAGGAGGAGAGGAGGAGAGGAGGAGAGGAGGAGAGGAGGAGAGGAGGAGAGAAGAGAGGAGGAGAGAAGAGAGGAGGAGAGAAGAGAGGAGGAGAGAAGAGAGGAGGAGAGAAGAGAGGAGGAGAGAAGAGAGGAGGAGAGAAGAGAGGAGGAGAGAAGAGAGGAGGAGAGAAGAGAAGAGAAGAGAAGAGAAGAGAAGAGAAGAGAAGAGTAACCAATGGCAGGACTAGTTAGAAGAGGGCCAGCAAGAAGTGGGTAGAGGAAAGCAGTAGGGAAGAAGCCAGCAAATTAAACTATGACGTGTACGAAGATGCCATAATAAAATGTATTACTTTGTATGCTAATGCAAATAATTTCATAAAGGGCTGAAGATATAGTTCAGTAGTAGTACTTGCTTAGTATGTACAAAGCCTCTAGATTCATTCACCAGTAAGGCAAAACTTAGAATATTTCATTATATTAAATAGCTTCAGTTCTTGGATGCTTTAGATATGTTTTAATTTTGTGTGTGTGTGTGTGTGTGTGTGAGAGAGAGAGAGAGAGAGAGAGAGAGAGAGAGAGAGAGAGAGAGAATGTGTGTGTATAGGTGCCTGTGAGACCAGAGCTTTTAGATCCCCTGGAGCTAGGGTTACAGGAGACCATAAGCCATCAGATGTAGGTCCCGAGAACTGAAATAAGTAAATGCTTCTAACTCCCCACCCATCTCTCCATCTCTCAAGCCCTTGTGACTTTGTTTAATTTCCTTTTGCCCTTTATTATTTTGTTTCAAACAAAAATGTAACTGTGTAGCCCCTGCTGACCTCAAACTCCTGGGACTCCTCCGCATTCTCCCTAGTGCTAGGATCACAGGTGTGAGCCACCACACTAGGCTGCGCCATCCAACTTTAAATTCTCAGCTAAGGTGGGGGGGCCTGCCTATAATCTTAGCACCCAGATGATTATAAATTCAAGGTCAGTATGAGCTACAAGGTCACTGTCTCAAAAAAATACATTCTCTTAAAATAGTAACAGAAATTATATTTACATAATCATTAAACTATCACACTAATTCGGATGTACTATAATTCAAACCACATTCCACAAGCTATGCAATAAATACACACATGAAAATCCTAAGTACAGTTTTTAAATAGCTCTTTTAACACTAGATAGCATGGATCATGGAAACATATATAAACTCAAAATTCCACTTTATATTCTTGGCTTCATAGACCTCTTAGTTTTTCTCCACCTATTGCCAGTCAGAAGTTAGGCAGGGCTCTTCCTCCTATTGCTGATACTCATTCTAAGGTGGAAGTAAAAAAACATTAAGCTGGGGACTGGAGAGATGGCTCAGTGGGTAAGAGCACCGACTGCTCTTCGGAAGGTCATGAGTTCAAATCCCAGCTCCCACATGGTGGCTCACAACCATCTGTAAAGAGATCTGACACCCTCTTCTGGTGTCTGAAGACAGCTACAGTGTACTTACATATAATAAATAAATAAATCTTAAAAAAAAAACATTAAACTGTTAAAAGGAAACAGCTAGGCCTGTGGATGTAGGTCACTGGTGGAGCACATGCCACCCCCCACCAAACACACACCGTGGAATCCACCCAGTTCATAAATGAATAGGCTTTAGATGCTAAATGATGAGCTGAATTGTTTGGGGAGGATCACTCTCAAATCTGGAATGGTTTAGTTGTGTTGCTTCCCATCCTGCCTTCTCAGCACTCAGGGTACCTGATAGGTATCTGTTAAACAGCACATAAAAATTAAAAACGAATGCTTATCTTATATGTGAGACATACCTGTGAGTTAACAAAACACTATGGTACTATAAAGTATATGCTGGAGGACATGTACCAAAAAGAAATGAGGTGCCATCCCTTTTCTTCAAGGGCCTCTCAACTCATTAACATACAAAGGTAAATATGCATGACATCAGAGGCTAATTAATAGCTAAGCAAAGAGATAGAGCCTGCGTGTGCAAGAGCGGTCCTGAGAAGTCAAAATTTCTAAAAGCTGGAATAATATTACTTGTAATAGCTATCACTTGAGCCAAGTGTTTTACAGACATTTATCCTTCACAACAATCCTTTGAGTAGAGCTCTGTTCTTCCCAGTTTACTCAAGGGGAAATGGTGTCCAAGCGGTTAAGAATTTATCCAAGGTCACTCAGCTAGTTAAGTGGGCTAAGCCAGCCACTTATTCAGACAATCCAATTCTAGAACTCACGCTGTTACATTTCACAGAACAGCAAAGGGAGCGGTCTGTGGGAGTAAGTCCTGTCACAAGAGAATGATCCTGCAATTGGTGTTTCGGTGTTTCTTTTGAAGTAACAAAGTTTCAAAGATTCCTATCTTCCTGGGAGCAGCTGGGAACCTGATCCTGGACTGGAGTGTGGGAGTGTGGAGGGAGAGACAACTCAAGCAGCTAGGGAGAGTTAATCTCACACAGGATTGACTGCTAAGCTTCCAGAGCGACTCAGAAGTAGAAATTAGAACTTTCGTCTTTTCAAATCAGCGGTTCATTTTGCCACTGAAACGGGGAGTGGGGAGGTGGGGTGGCTATTGGAGGAGAGAAAGGCGCCACTGTGGGAAATTATCTGAGTGGGAACCAAAATAAGTTTTAAAGACCTAAAGGCAACAGAACATCCTAAAGTACTAGAAGAGCTTTGAGGAGGGCAAGCACTCAGAGCAGTCCCAGGCCAAACTGGGGCTGCCTAAACATTATAGCAGGAAAAGTTGAAGCCCATCCCGATGCCACTCCGAGGTGACATGCCAGTGGGGACTTGGCAAAAAAGCGGCAATCCCTGCCACACTTTCCCAGGGACCGCAGGGCGAGGACAGCGCAAGCTGACGTTCCCTGAGAAAGCAAGAGGTGCCAAGCCTGGCTGTCCCCGCCGCCCCGTGCTCCTCGGCCACTGGCGGCGAGGACAGGAGAGAGTTCGGGACAGTTCGCCCTCCTCAGACTTCGGGCACAGCAGAGGCCGGGCGCCAAACTGCGGGAGTCGCCTTAGGCACAGACAGAGTGAGGGGGGGGGGGGGAAAGGGGGACACTGAGAGAAATGGCAAGCGTGGACCCAAACAGCCCCGGCGGCTGCGAACCCACGGAGAGAAAAGGAGCCGAGTGCGGCTGAGGCAAAGCGAGCGAGACGGACAAAAAGACACAGGGCAGGAGCACAGGGGGACCCGAGGGGACGAGACGGAAGTTCTACGCAGAGACCTCAAGGAAGCGGAGCTCCCGGGGTCCACAGGGCTTTCGGGGAGGACGAGGAAAGGGAGGCGCGCGCGGCGGCGGCAGCTGCGGCGGCTACCGGCTCCTCTCCTCAGGCAATTCGAAACTCCTGACCAACCAACCATCCTCAGTCGCCACCCGGGTGGGGGAGGGGGCGCTGCTGCCCCCGGCCCCTGAACCCCACTTCCGAATACGCCCAGCACCCCCAACCTCAGGGCGCCCGGCGCCTTCCCCCAGGCCGGCACACTCACAATTCGCCTCTCCCTGATTTCTCCCAGTTCTTTATCCACTCTGCGGGAACCACCACAGTCGCGGCCGCCATCTTCCCCTCGCTAGTAACAGTGGCCCGGATGTGTAGCTCGCGAGTGAGAGGTCAAAGGGGAGCACCGCCCACAGGGAGTGACGGAAGCTGCGAGTTCGGTTTTAGATTTCCCGCCCCACCTACCTCCCCACCCAACGGAAGCCCCGGGCCTGACTGACAAAGAGGTGGCGGGCACCAGGGAGGTCTCCACAGCTTTCACCCCTACTTCCCTTTAAAATAGATACACATAAAACAACAACAAAAACACCGCCCAGACCGCTGTGGCCTTTATGGTCGCCCGTAATATCTACCCCAAGCCACTAATTCAAACACGTAATTTTCCAAGCGCGGTATGTTAGGCAGTGGCGGATGCTGGAACTGTAAGCCATGACATGAGCTTCTGGAAAAGAGGAACATGAGATAAGAAATATCTCAATCAACTACTAACTAGAAAATGTATACAGATAGGGCTATGACGCTTGGCACGCCAAGTAACGTGCTACCATAATGAATAAAAGCTGGGAACCACATGATCTCCCAAATATTAACTCCTTACTTTAGCTGTCAAACTAAGGAGCATTAGTGTGCCGAGAAACGATGTTTAAGGTGTTATAAACTCTCCACAAAATATTTCTTATTACAAAGTGAAAACGTTAATGAAGGAAAATATGGAAGATATGACCCTATGGTGGTGAAAAAAAATTCCACCAGGGTTAGAACTGTAGCTTGGGTCTAGAGCACCTGCTTACCTTGAACCAGGCTCTGGTTTAGTACTTTACTACTGGAGGGGAAGGGCACCTAAATTATCTCAGAAACAGGACAAGTGAACCAGGCACAGGCTTACACAGATATAATTCCAACACTTGGGAGCCTGAGGCAGGAGCATAGCGACTTCTCATCAGCCTGAAAGTAATTAATGCAAGGTAACCAAGCATGCGAAAAGAAATGAACATCACGAGACTGCCAATGCAGTGCTAGGAGAAACACTACTCAATCTTTTTTAAATTGTTAATACCCAAATTTTATATATTAACTGAATGTTGTAGGGCAGCAGACATAACCATCATTGAGAGAGAATCTACAAAACGACTGGCCTGTCCTTCTCAAAGTATCTTAAAAGATAGTAATTCTTCAAGATGTATGAAGACTGGAGGCAGAGGCAAAAGGATCTCCATGAGTCAGAGGCCAGTATTATCTACATAGCAAGCTCCAAGCCAGCCAATAGTTTACATACACATTTTCTCAAAAAGATTAATGGAGACAAGAAATGCAAAGAATTTTTCACCCCTCCAAAAGTCCTATTTTTCTTTTGCTATAAAATCTATTACTGACACAATTGACTTCATAAGGATATCTGTAATAAAGTAATAATATTATATCATGTTATTGAACCCAAATAACTCTACTTGCTAACCACTCCCCTTCCCCGCCCCCGCAATGTTCTGGGTTCTCGAATAAAAGACACACACAATGAAGCCTCCTATTTTAATATGCCTTAAACAGCTCAATGGTTGGGCCACTTCTAAACCTTCGCGTAGATAACACACTCCCCTCCAATATTTCTGAGTTATTGCTTGTTACAGAAATATTTATGTTGAATTACAGATCAATCCTGTTTTAAGAAACAAGACTTGGCTGGAATAACAACTCAGCAGTAACAAGCATTGGTTGCTCTTCCAAAGGACACAGGTTGGATTCCAGCACCCAAGTGGTGATTTGAAACAATGTGTACCTCCAATCCCAAAGGACCTGACACCCTCTTCTGACCCCTGATGACAGTGCACATATATGGTAAGAGACAAACATGCAAACAAAGCATCCACACAAAAAAATTTTTTTTACAAAAGAATTCTTTTAGCCGGGCGGTGGTGGTGCACGCCTTTAATCCCAGCACTTGGGAGGCAGAGACAGGCGGGTTTCTGAGTTCGAGACCAGCCTGATCTACAGAGTGAGTTCCAGGACAGCCAGGGCTACACAGAGAAACCCTGTCTCCAAAAACAACAACAACAATAATAATAATAATAATAATAAAAGAAACAAGACCTCACTCAGGATATGTTCTACTTCCATCCATTAATGCTAGAGAGGTGAGGCAGGAGTGAGTGGGTGGGGGAGCACCCTCTTAGAGACAAAGGGGAGGAGAATGGAGTGGGGGCTTCGTGGAGGGGAGACAAGTAAAATGAGTAATAAAAAAAATTAACAAAACAAGACTCAGCCAAGCATTGTGGCAGAAGCCTGTAATCTCAGTACTCAGAGGCAGAGCCAGAAGGATCCCTAAACTGAAGCCATCTTAGGGCTATGTATAGCTGGTCTTGGCTATTTTGTGGGTTCTCCTTTTCCCACCCTTTACCCACTTTTCACCCCCTAACAGTAAATAGGGGAGAAAGAAGGAGAAAGGAGAGATTCCTGAAAGCTAATTTCTTCCCTGTAGTTTCTTCTTTGACCACAACTACTAAAAAACTGCAAACAACTTCCCTAAAAAACAGTCTCTCTGAAATATTGACACCCTTTTCAACTTATTCTCAAACATGTTTCTTAGAGGGAAGGGGGTAAAAGGGGATTTCAATTTGACTAAGCAAATGTAAAGTCATCACTTTAGAAATGTTAATTGAAGGCATTTAGAAAATATTACCTCTAAAATATGTACTTTGAATATTCAGGTTACTTCATAATAGCTAGACTATCAATGAGTGACCTGCCTTAGTCTCCTGAGCACTGGGTTTACAGGCCCAGGGACTACACCTGCTTAAGAATTTGTAACAGAAAGGACCCCTCTTTGAATATCCCAGGCTGGAAAAAAAAACTGTCAATTGTCCAATTGTCAAGAATCATCTCCCTGGAAAACTCATTAACAAAATAAGTCAACAACAAAAAAATACATACTCTATTATCTTAGAAGAGAAAGCTTTAATCAAACATTTTTGTACATGTGTAAATACAGAGATAGATAGATAGAAATAAAGAAAGGAAGGAAGGAAGGAAGGAAGGAAGGAAGGAAGGAAGGAAGGAAGGAAGGAAGAAAGAAAGAAAGAAAGAAAGAAAGAAAGAAAGAAAGAAAGAAAGAAGAAAGAAAGAAGAAAGAAAACATAAAAATAGATGGGAAACTGTGTGAGGAGAAGAAAGTGTTTCTAGAGGTATAGAACAGGAGGAGACAAAAGAATGAGGGCAATATAGTAGGTAGATAAAATGGCACCTTCCCAGCAGGGAACTTCGGTACACCAGGGTGGCTTTACCAGGTTTATCTGCTTATAGGGCACAAAGCAAAAGGCAGGGAGCAGCCAGGAGTATGAGGGTGAGTCTGGGAAAAGACAGCCAAGTGGATCTGGACAAGAGGAACACTGATTGTAGTGGCTATTCCTGATCATCAACTTGACTATGTCTGGAGTCAACTACAATCCAGAATTTTAAGACTCACCTGTGATCCAAATCTTGAGGCTGAAAGACACAAGTTTCTGACCTGGATCTTTTTTTTTTTTTCTGTTCCAAAGCTTTAATATGGAAAAGTAGCAACAGAAATGAGATAGAGAAGTAAAGAGAGAAAAAAATAGAGAGGTGAGAACTGTCCATGACCACGTGGAAACAGGGGGAAAAGAGAAAGGGCAAGAGGGAGAAGCAAGAGAGACCAAGAAGCATCCTTTTATAGTGGCTGGGTTACCTGGCTGTTGCCAGGTAAACATGGGGCGGGGAAAACCTGGCTATAGCCAGGTGACTGTAGGGGTGGAGTCCAGCCAGAATGATGGCCACAGGGTTATGGAGTTGAAGAGTCAGGAGTCTGGGAGCATGGCTCACTGGTACTGTCCCTTGTAAAATGTTCTACTGGGTCTCTGGATTAAGCCTTGCTCAACCAGGCCACAGACTGCTTTACAAGGTCCCACATCTCACCCTTTTACTTTTTGTTTTTTAAAGAGAAGGGTCACTGAAGTGGTTGTGTCACTTGTAATGAAAATTTTGGGTGGGGTGGAGGTATCAGAAGAAAGCCAGAATGGTAAGGAAGGTTGAGGTGGGGAAAGCAAAAGATGATCGAATCAATGGGCAGTACAGTTTGAGGGTAATAACATCAGTTTTAAACAGCAATCAATCAATATAAATAGGCATTATGTTTTTCTCACTATCATGTAATTCCCCCCCAAGTTCAACAGCCATTTGGCCTTGGCAAGAGAGTTCATCTGTAGTTGGCAGGTCCCAAGTCTTTCCTCTGTGGGGTTAGCACATGGCTCTGGATCTCAGCACTTGTCTTGGGAGTCTTCAGTCAGATGGGGTGTCTGGAGGAAGGCAGCTCTGTTGCCTCATGCCTCTGCTGGCTCTGTGGCAGCAGGCAATGTGAAGGGATAAACCTGTAGAGAGAAAGGCTGGGTAGGCAGGGAGTCCTGGGTCCTATCCAGAGGCTGGTAACACTGAGGCCTGTCCCATGCGCCTACACAGCGGGTTTTGATAAAAAGAGACAGTCCATAGGTCCAAAGTTTTATTATAGAAAAGTAGGAAGAGAACAGGAGATAGAGAAGTAAAGAGAGAAAAGAAGAGAGGTGAGAACTGATCACGACCACTTGGAAAGAGGGGAAACAGGAGGACAAGAAAAAGGGCAAGAGATAGAAGCAAGAGAGTTCTGACCTGTATCTTGACATGGAGTTCTTGAGGCATAGTGGCCATGAAAAGCTTGGGCTCAAGCAAAGTAGTATAGACCTTTAATCCCAGGTGAGTGAGGGAAGGAGATGGTGACTTCAAGGTCAGCCTGGGACAAAGCAAGTTCCAGATCCAGGCCTGGTGGCACACACCTTTAATCTGGGCCACACCCTCTCTGCTGGAGACCTACATAAGAGCATTGAAAGAAGGAAGATTTACTATCTTCTTCACCTGCTTGCCTTGGGGGACTGAGCAACTGCTAGATCCTTGGACTTCCATTCTCAGCTGCTGCTGACCATTGTTGGGGAGTTGGACTGCAGGCTGTAAGTCATTAACAAATTCCCTTACGATAGAGAGACTACCCGTACGTTCGGTGACTCTAGAGAACCCTGACTAATACAGTAGTCCAGCATAGTGGGATATTCCTGTGACAAACTGACCATGTTTTGGGGAGGACTGTAGAAGGACTTTGGAACTTTGGGCTAGAAGATCATTTGGTGTCAAGAGTTCTGTGGGATGTTGTATAGGAGTTTGGAAGATAATGTTGAGAACAGTGCAAAAGATGGAAGCCTAACTTATGAAATTTCAGAGGGAAAATTAAAGACTCTTCTGAGAGCCTATTTTGATTGTGAAGATTCTGTGGTTTTTGGTTAGCTTGGGCTGAAGAATCAGCTGTGATTAACAAAATACCAGAACTACTAAAGCAAAACCTTTCCATTACTGGAACTATTGATGCTGGTTAGCTGGAGCTAAGAAATTAGTGGTGATTAAGACAAAACCAGCATCATTAAGGTGAAATCTTCTGGGAAGTGTTTTCTGAGAGTACAGAAGCTGTGTTCCAGAGATAGCCAAGGTTGTACCTGGTGCTACAGCAGGATTCGGTAATGTGTAAGAGTTACCCTGGTGGTACTGGTTTTGAAGGCATGAAGGGGTCATGAAGAGCAGCTGAGGCTGGGCACTGTGAGAGACCAGGGAAGGCCATTGGTGAAGGTGCAGCCTCAGTTGCAGTTGATGACCCAGGATGGAAGGGATCATGCAAAGGAGTTGAGGCTTGTTACCATGAGAGCCTATGAGAGGCTATTGGTGAAGCCTAATTACAGTGGAAGATAGCAGTGTTTTGGAGATGCCAGTGCCATGAGATGACCACCAAGAACAGCAGCAGCAGTGGAGTACAGGCAGCTGGAGCCTAGAAGACAAGGTGTGTGCTACAAAGGGCAGATCTGGAGAAATGACCCAAGCCTTTGGAGATCCAATCCAGAAGATCATGAGTGGATCACAGACATTGGACGGTTGGGGTTTGATTTTGATTTTGATTGTGACTATGCCCTGATATTTCCCTCCTGAAGAAAGTATTTTAGTGGAGCCCATAGTCAAGAGACTTTTAATTGTAAAAAGACTTTGAATTTTAAAAGAGATTGGATGTTTTAAAGGGATTGAAGTTTAATATGTAAGAATTTGCAAAGACTGGATTTTTTAAAGTTATTTAGATCTTGGGGATGAATAAAAAAGTAAGAGTTGAGGCTTAATAGTGATGTGTTTGTATCAAGTTTACAAGGGGTTAATTGTACTGGCTGGCTTTGTGTGTCAACTTGACATAAGCTGGAGTTATCACAGAGAAAGCTTCAGGTGAGGAAATGCCTCCATGAGACCCAGCTGTGAGGCATTTTCTCAATTAGTGATCAAGGGGGAGGGCCCCTTGTGGGTGGTGTCATCCCTGGGCTGGTTGTCTTGGGTTCTATAAGAGAGCAAGCTGAGCAAGCCAGGGAAAGCAAGACAGTAAGGAACATCTCTCCATGGCCTCTGCATCAGCTCCTGCTTCCTGACCTGCTTGAGTTCCAGTCCTGACCTTGAAGGGAGTTGGGACTTTTCAGAATCCATAGTTGAGGCAGCAAGCAGACTTAGAGCCCAGGCACACCAGACAAGCTTGAAGCAAGGTTGTGGTTGAGTCATTCCACAAACAGACCAGCCATAAAAGATAAGGAGCAGGCCTGGGAAAACTCCTATGGGTCATACACTATCTGGACTGGAGTCTCCTGTCTCCTGTCCCTTGGATGCAGTTTACTAATGTCAAAGTGGCCTTCCTGCTAACAAAAATAAACCGCCCTCCTACATTGTTGAAGGCCTGATCTGCACATATGCCAAAAAGCCCACCCTGCGCACCAGAATCCCCCGCCAATGTTTGAATCAGCAAATCATATGTAACCACGCCAACCCCCCTCCCCCCCCCACAACCCCCCTGACTTTTCCTATATAAAACCCTAACCTTTCAGCCTCAGGGTCGACTCCTCTGTCTCCTGCATGAGATACGTGTCAGCCCAGAGCTCTGATAATAAACTACCTCATGTGTTTGCATCAAGTCGGTCTCTTGCATTTCCTTGGGTGTATGCTATCCTGAGAATGGAGCGGGGGGGGGGGGGGGTCTCCCCAAAAGGAGGTCCTACAACCTCCTTTGGTGATCAACAGCAATGTGGAAGTGTAAACTGAATAAACCCTTTTCTCCCCAACTTACTTCTTGGTTATGATGTTTGTGCAGGAATAGAAACCCTGACTAAGACACTGATTACTTAGAATCCAAGAGAGGAGTTAGAAGCAGGGACCTGAGAGTATGAAGCAGCATATGCCTCTATTTAAAAAATATGTCCCCTGGCCACCCAGGTGCATAGTGTGGAAGCAACATCAAGAAGATGATGTGGAGAAATCATTTGACTAACAGAAATGAGCCCTTTGAGGCAACTGGCCACCAGAAAAGATGACCTTTTTTGGACAATCTAAGAACCTACCATTTTGGGTCTTATTTAATAGTCCCAAGTAACCAATACTGATAGGAAAATGTGCAAGGTGGTTCTCACTGATCATGATGTTAACCTAGAGAAGACTCAACCTTCTCAAGGACCTGAAGACAGTGGGTTAGAAATTCAGGGATGTAGTCCTGAGACTCGGACTATATGCACACCCAGTCACTATCACCTCAACTTGGGACATTGGAATTAGCAGATGCTCAAACACAACAACTCTAAAAATGGACAAAGCCAGATTAAAAACAGAAAGTATTCAGTGGAAAACTAACAAGCTATCAACTCAGGAGTTTAAAACAAATTGATTTGTGAAGATGGGAGATAGAACCAGTTGTGATGAGTATGGAGTCACATACCTGTAATTCTCAGTACAAAACAGGTTTTGAAGCTAGATAGAGCTACAACAAGACCCTGTATTGGGGGCAGGGTGTTTGTTTAAAAATCCCTTGTGTAATGGTTTGTATAAGCTTGACCCTGGGAATGGCACTGTTGGAAGGTGTGACCTTGTTGAAGTAGGTGTGGCCCTGTGGATGTGGGCTTTAATATCCTTGTCCTAACTGCCTGGGAGCCAAACTTCCACTAGCAGCCTTCAGATGAAGATGTAGAACTCTCATGGCTTCTTGGCCTGTTGGCTAAGATCAAGTGAAGAAGTAGAACTTTCAGCTCTGCCTGTACCGTGCCTGCCTGGATGCTGCCATGCTCTCACCTTGATGATAATGGACTGAACCTCTGAACCTGTAAGTCAGCCCCAATTAAATGTTCTTTGTAAGACTTGTCTTGGCCATGGTGTCTGTTCACAGCAGTAATACCCTAAGTGAGATACCTTGCTTCTCAAGGAAAACACCAAACAGTGGATGATGCCAGTTCAGGACCTATGCAACCCAGGCTGGGGAAGCCAAGGAATTTCTTCTAAGATCAGGCTAAGACCATAATGCTCATGGAGGCAAAGCCAGAGAGAGGTAGATTTCTGTCACTAAGCTGGGCAGCCTAGTCAAGGACATAAGAATCAAGTCCATGAATGAGATCTATCTATTCTCCCTGCCCATCGAAGAGTTGAATTTATTAACCGTTTTCTGAACGAATCCCTTAAAGACGAGGGTCTAAAGATCGATCATGCCAGTGCAGAAGCAGACTCAGGCTTGCCAGAAAATCAGATTCAAGATTTTTGTTATTACTGGAGACTACAATGTCATGTTTGTCTGAGTATTAACAGACCCAAGAAGGTTGCTACTGGCACTCCTGGGGCCATCATCATTGACCAAGCTCATCACTGTCCCTGTGTGAAGAGGCTACAGAGAAAACAAGATTGGCAAGCCACACACTAGTTCATACAAGGTGACAGGCTGTAATGGCTCTGTGCTGTTGAGCCTCATCCCTACCCCTGGTCACACTGGTATTGTCTCTGCTCCAGTGCCCAAGAAACTGCTGCTTATGGCTAGTATTTATGACTTCCACATGTCACCATGGCTTTACTGCTACCCTAGACAATTTCACCAAGGCTACCTTTGATGCCATCTCCAAGACCTACAACATCTGACCCTTGACCTCAGGAAAGAAACCATATTCATCAAATCTTCCTATCAGGAGGAACTTTTTAACATCAGATTCCCTGTGCAGAGAATCCAGGTTTTATCTGGAGTTACCATATAGGCTATTCATATAAAAAAAAACTAAGTTAATTAGGCATGCTTACAGGGGGAAACCTTCAAGAGAGTTCTCAAAAGCAGTCTATATTATCTGTATGCCAGGAGCAGTGCCCTCTGTAGTCAAATAATGTGTTTAATAGGTATTCTAAAGTTAATGGCAAGGATTACTGAGAACACCTGCAAGCAAGAAAAATAGGCATCTACCCCCCTACATTTGAGCCACAACAGACTGCCAAAGATCATGGCAACTATGACCGTGCCAGCTATGGTACAGGACGTAATTGGGCTCATCTATTACCACTACACAAGTGAAAGGCAGGAGCCCAAGCTCAATGCCAAAGTTAGTGCTCACTTCCTTCATATTGCTGAAGGTAACACACAGATATTACACCCTCTCTGCTATCTCCATTAGCCATATAGCCATAATAGCTTCAACACTTTGGTCCTGGCTGAAAGTATTCATTTTCTGATCTCACTATGAAGAGAAAAGAATCTTGTTAAAGGTGGAAAAAAAAAGGCTAAGAAAAATGGCCCTAGAAAATGTCAGTGTGGGTAAAGTACCAGATGTATGAAAAAAGTCTCGCAAAGTACTGATGAAATACCAGTCAGAGAAAGGTTCATGTAAACCACACAAAGGATGTGAATCACTGTAATAGTATAAAGAAACACAAGGACACAGACAAGGAAAATTACAGAAAATGAATGACGTGCCTCATATTATTGAAGAAATGGATGTAAATAATCAGCAAACTGACAGACAAAAATAGCATGTCTAAAAGCATATGTTCTACCTGAGAACCCAGCCTAGTCTCTGCTGCTTTCCTCAAAGCTCTCAAGCCTCCTTCTGTCTGACCAAAGGCACATTTCAGAATTGAAACAGTAAGACAGTTCCAATGGTGCTCATCTTCCCCATAATCAGTAGCAAATCACAGACTCATTATGTGTTATCTGAGAAGAATAGCATTGTGATTTCAGTTGACAAATACATGAATAAACATAAGACGTAAAAAAAAAAACAAGACAGATCTTGTATGTTTTCTCTCACTGAGAATCTATTTTCTCTCACTGAGAATCTATACACATATGTGTATATAGCATGAAAGCAGAAAGGAGACTATGGAATGGTGTGTACCAGGGACACTGATGAGAGTAAATATTATCAAACTACAATGTGTGTATTATGAAAATGCTACAAGGAAACATTCTTTTACATGATAACTAAAACATTAATCAAAATGATAAATTTAACCAGGTGTGGTAGCACATGCCATTAATTTTAGCATTCAGGAAACAGAAGCAGGTGAGTCTCTCTCTGTGACTTCAAGGCCAGCCTGCTCTACATAGTGATCTCCAAGAGACCCAGGACTATGTGGAGAAAACACATCTCAATAAAATATCATTATTGTGTGTTTGGCCTGTGGGTGGAAATACAGGCATGGAGAAGTCAAAGGACAACTTCTGTGAATCTGTTCTCCACCGCCCCCTTTAGGTTATCAGACTTACAAGGCAAGGGCTTTACCTACTGAGCCATCTTGCCTGTCCAATGAGTGTGTATGTGTGCTAGGGGTAAAGGTCAGAGGTAGGTACTGAGTAGCTGCCTCTATCCTCTTCCACGTCCTCTTTTATTAATTATTTTATTTATTTACCTTCCAGCCATTGTCCACCTCCAAGTCCCCACTCCCACAGTTCCTCATCTTATTCCCCCTCCTCACTTCATTTTTAAAAACTGGTCTTTTACCAAACCTTGAGCTCACCAATTGGCTAGACTGGCCCACCAGCAGCCCTTGAAAGCTCCTGTCTTCACTTCATCAGTAATTGGATTACAAAGTTGAACTGACACATCTGGCTTTTTACATGAATGCAGGGAGTAGGGGAGGGGCATAACCCCAGTTCAAATAGTAATAATAATTTACAAAGAGGGTATACTTAGTTGAATCATTGGATTTCATATTATCAGTTCAATTAGGAACTCTAACAGGATAATTACCTTCTTCAGGATAAAAGACATACAGGGATGCTTTTCTGTTTGTGAAACTTTTTAAAATACAAAGGGTTTTAAAAACACATATTTGGGGCCAGGGAGGTAGACTGATAACCTGTTCATAAATAAAGATGTAAAAAAATACACATTTGGCAGAAAGTTTATTAATACTCATAAATTATTTTACTAGACATATTAATAGATGGACTTTACATATATTTTTAGTGTGTGTACACGGGTGCACTCATGTGCAAACCATGGTGCATATATGGAGGTCAGAGGGCAATGTGTTCAGTTCCCTCCAACCACTATGTGGGTCCTGGGGATCGAACTCAGGTCATCAGGTTTGACTTCTTGACTGATATCACCAGCCTAACCTAGGAAGTCTAGAACTATTGGTTTCTTCTAAATTTAGCAAGTTTTATGAAATGATCCACATTTATGTGGATATAATAAACTAATAAACTGAAACTGAAGAACAGGCTGCATTCAAAGTATGTCTGAAGAAAAATAAAACTATATATTATGTTTTTCCACTAGCTGTATCTTTTCAGAGAGCAATTAATTTTAATGGAAGAGGAATGATTTCAGACTATTATCTAGTTTTAGATTATACCTTCGACTAATCTCTTAATGTCCTATCTGATTCAAAAGTTTGAAAGCTACTCAATAGAAAACTATATGGAGTTGAGTTTCAATAACTTGGGTTCATTAAAAAAAAATTCTAGGGAATGCCAGGACAGGGAAGCGGGAGTAAGAGGGGTGGTGAGCAGGAGGAGGGAGATGGAGTAGGATGTTTTTGGAGGGGAAACCAGGAAAGGGGCTAACATTTGAAATGTAAATAAAGAAAATATCTAATAAAAAACAATAAAACATTCTGATGTTTTAAAGAGAATCCAAGTATGAATACCCTTAGCTCTCTTCAGATTTTATTTTCATGAAACAAAAACTAAATATACACAATGTTAAAAAGTTTGTGAGGTTGTAATTTTCGTGTATCATTATTCTCCTTGTTAATTTTTGAAGCCATTATTATGGAGTAGTTTGTATGTGACAGGAAGCACTAGATATTTTTATGTTTATTTCTCTATATATTCTGTCAGAGGGATCTCCTCTCCAACTCAGAGATCTTCCAACTTTTGCCTTCATCTACATTTTAGATGCTATTATTCTCTCTGTGTGTGTTTTGGAGGTGGGTCCTATGCACTGTAGGATGCTGAACATCTGTAGGCTTAGTCTACTAGACAACAGTAAACACACACACACACACACACACACACCAGTGTCACCTGCAGGGCAAAATTGTCCCCTTCTGCTACATTATAACTTACTTTGCTACACATTGTGGTGATGTGCCCTCTCAAACTCAGTGTGTCACAAGTGCGACATGACTAAAGTCCAACGATGTCCTTTGGGGACTTGGTTTTCTCTTTTCATGGAGCCAGCAGAACTATTTTTATATGATATGATGACTCCCTTAGGAATTTCTCAGAGCTAATTGGCTTCTTGCTCTACAAGATTGTGAAGCTATCATATCTTTTCTGTCATTGCCTGCTTGCTCTTTGCCACCAATATCTGGCTGTTGTCTCAGTGGATAAAAGAGCATTGTTCCTTGGTGATCTCAACAACTCATGAGGTACCAACAAAATCTGTGAAAAATGCTACAACTGGACACTTACTATGTGGTCAATCTCATACATGGACTGATAGGTAGATTGTAGGCAATTGTAAGGTCAAACAGTCTTGACAGTATATGAGAGTTTAGGAGCAGAAAACCAAAGAAAAAATACTTGAAAACCAAATAAAATGAAGTTCTTTAATACAAGCTACCTTACAACTTCTGTATTTTTTAAAGATCTTATTTATATATTTATTTATTATACATAAATGCACTGTAGCTGTCTTCAGACACACCAGAAGAGGGCATCAGATCTCATTACAGATGGTTGTGAGCCACTATGTGGCTGCTGGGATTTGAATTCAGGACCTCTGGAAGAGCAGTCAGTGCTCTTGACTGCTGAGCCATCTCTCCAGCTCATCTTCTGTATTTTAGGCTAGAGCTGTTTATGCCAGGCTGGTCTCCTTAGCTCCATCCTATCCAAGTTGTTTCTTTGGTGTGAAAAAGTTCTTTACATTGTCTGTTACTAGAAAAAAAAACTTCCGTTTGAAAACTGGAATCCCACAGGTGAGGCAGAGAAGGAAGAAAGAACAGGGCAAAGGTTGGCCCAGAATCCTAAAAGGGAAAGTTCTCAACATTAGCAGTGTCAAAGCAACCAGTCTGATAACTGACTTTACTATGTATCTCAGTATCTCACAGGCATTATTAGAACCCAGATTACAGTCTTGTCTCCTGTCAATATTTTATGACTGGTCTCCCTTCAATTTAATTTTCCTCTGCTCTCTTCCAACTCAGTCAGGAAACAGAGCTCACCTTCTTGGCTGTCTATTTCTCAGAGGAAAGATGCTTTGTTTCAGTTGTCTTGGTTGGTTGGTTGTCATTGTTGGTTGTTGTTGTTCTGTTTAGGTTTTTTGTTTGATGGTGCACATGGAACCAAGGGTCTCACACATGTTAGGGAAGTAAGTGTTCCTTTGCTAAGCCCCATCCCCTAGCCTTAATATTGGAATGTGAACTCACTTTTCACTACTTGGCATCATAGACTTAGCTACATAATTTTTTCTCTATGATTCTGTGTCTTGCTTTATCAAATGAAGCTAAAAGTATCTACTGGGACTGGAAGGGGCCAAATGACTCACTGTTCTATTACTGTGAAGAGCCAATTCCACACCCTGGCCCCCATGGGATTGTAGCCATATCATAATGCAAAAAGCATTTACTCCAACTTCTGAAGTCCCCAGAGTCTTTCACTCTCTATACTGTTTCAAGTCCAACGTTTCTTCTGAGACTCAAGGCAATCTCTTAACTGTAATTCTGAGTAAAAGCAAAACTAAAAAAAAAAAAAAAAAAAAAAAAAAGCAGATCACATACTTCCAATACATAATAGCACGGAATATACATTACCATTCCAAAATGGAGAAAGGGAACCTAGTGAGGAAATCCTGGACCAAAGCAAGAACACAAAAAATAATAATAACAATAATAAAATAAAATATCAGGGCAAACTCCAAATTAATGTCTGATGTCAAAGCGCTCTTCAAATCTCCAAATCCTTTCAGCTTTGTTGACTGCAACACACTTCTCTCTCTTGGGCTGATTCCACACCAGGTCTACAGCTTTCCTTGGCAGGGATCCCATGGCTCTAGCATCCCTGACATCTTGTGGTCCCTAGTACAACCCAGGCTTCACCTTCACAGCTTCAGACAATGGTCTCTCTGGGCCTTCATGCAGGGACACCCCTGACACATGCCTGGCCTCAGCAGGTTTTCCTGAGCCTGGAAGGAAGATTCCACAACTCCCATTCCTGTAGCTTTGATTCTAAAGCCAGAAGTGCATGGTGTAAGCTGCCAAGTTCTACTGCTTGGTAGGGCTGGAACTTGGCCCTGTCATTCGGGTACATTTGCATCAGCTTGCTGTTGCAGATGGTTTCCTTGCTGCTTAAACTTTTCTTTGATTCCTTTTCACAAGTTGGAAGCTTAGCTGGGTAGGGTCTCGCCCTGAGGTCGCCATTCTCTTCTTTCCACTTTGCATCAGGCTTTTCTTTAAACTTTTTTTTTTTTTTATCTTTTTCAGCACTGGATGTTCCATTGCTCCTCAAACTGTATCGTAAGTATTTCTCTTTGTTCAGCTTGCTTCTTCTCATATAGATATGCATGAAGTGTGACTTCATACAACCACACAACATAGTCAATACTAGGCTATCTTGAAATCTCCTATCCCAGTGACATTAATTCAAACTATAATGGGCTATAGCTGATGTTTGACCATGGTGTTCATTGGATGAATGTGGAAAACTTTGATATTAACAACTGGCCTAGTGACCCATCTTAAATTTACCAAAAAAAAAAAAAAATGGATTTCTCTCCCTTGTCCTAAAAATATGACTGAGGCTGAATGGAAGAGTTTGGAGTAATGGTGCATGAGGTTTTGTTGCATGGATATACCCTGCTGTAAACTAGTTTTCAGATATGTATATGCTGAGTTGAAGATTTAAGCACATGTAGTGCACTAATGAAGTGTACACCTAGGAGGAGACCAAGTCTGAGGAGGAGATGAGCTAAGAAAGGATGTAAGAAAAAAAAGTATCAGCTTCTTCCTGATTCCATAAGTAAGCTCTAGAATAATAAAGCTTTTCTGCCTGATACAGTGCTGCATACCTGTAATTCCAGCAATGTGGGAGGCTGAGGCAGGAGAATTTTGAGTTCAGTAGTAATCTGGGTAAAATAGTGAGACCCTGTTTTAAAGTTTTTGGTTTATTTTTTTTCTTATTTAGGGTTTTTTTTTGGGGGGGGGGTTCCGAGACAGGGTTTCCAGGCTGGCCTTGAACTCAGAAATCTGCCTGCCTCTGCCTCTTAAGTGCTGCAATTACAGGCTTGTGCCATCACTGCCCGGCTTCTTATTTAGTTTTTATTGATAATCATAAACTTAACTTTGCAATCCAGCTAGACTTGAAGGAGAATGAGGAACCCAGAGAACTTCAGTGAGAGCAGAGATTACAGGGTATTGCGAACAGATGGGGGGGGGGCGGCGTTCTCCTGAGCTACAGAAAGAATCTTTTGATGGGTAAAATGCCCACAAGTCAAAAGAGTTGTCCAGAGTTGGAAATGGTGGTCTTCTTGCTGGTCTTGCCATTCCTGGACCGAAAATGCTCCATGGCTTCCACAGTGCTCATGCCTTCCTTCTCTCACCTTCCCAGAGATCATACCCTTGCCTCCCAGCCATTCAGTCTTGACAGTGTAGATTAAAACACTGGGAACCATTTGTGTTTGGTCCAGTATTTGCCACGGACAAGATGCCCAGGACCTGTACGCTTCAGGATGAAGTTCTCATCCTCAAATTTCTCTCTGTCGATGGACCTGCCACCAGTGCCATTATGGCGTGTGACATCACCACCCTGGCACATGAATCCTGGAGTAATTCTGTGAAAGAAAGAACCCTTGTAGCCAAATCCTTTCTCTCCAGTGCTCAAAGCACAAAAGTTTTCTGATGTCTTTGGAACTTTGCACACAGCCCGAAGGAGACACGGCCCAAGGGCTCATCATCAGTTGCAATTTCAAAGAACACAGTGGGGTTGACCATGGCTGCAGCAAGCGGGGTAAAGCAACAGTGGCATCTGCAGGGCCCTGTTTTAAAGTCTGAGAGGAAGCTATAGGTATAGCTCAATGGTAGAACACTTGTTTAGCATGTATGAAGCTTTGGGACCAATCTGCAGCACCGTAAAACCAAGTGAGTTATTGAGAAAGTGTCTACAATTAGGTAGCCAGTCACTCAAACTTCTACATGGGCTGGTCAATGATTACTGACCAGCTCAGGAAAAATGTTAACTGATAGGTATGTATAGATTTGTATACAGTTAAAACAAAGAGCACTAGTTGCTCGTTGTTAGTCAGTGAAAGTTAATAGAGGTATTCATTTTTAAATTTCACAAAAGGAAGAAGATGGTTGGCAAAAAGCTGGTAATTGAGAGTCAAGAGACATGCAGCCTATGCATAAATAAGAGTATTTCTTCTTGTGGGCTCTGTGGTGGTGTTAGATAAATTATTTGTTCTGACTAGAACCTATTTCTTGTGCTAAATGTTCTTATACGCCATAATCTATATGGGATTGTTTCATGGAATGCTAAGTATTGTTAATGCATTTTCATTAACTAAAGTCTTACTTAGAAGAAGAGCAACAACTCCCACCAATTGTCCTTTAATCATCACACACACACACACACACACACCTGAAGAGAAAATAACTAGAAGATTGAGAAACTTGAAGCAGCACCTCTCGTCCACCTCTTCTGCCCCAACAACCAGACAGCCCAGCAGCCCTGGAGCTGGCCTGTGTTGTAGCCTCCAGTGCACCCATGGCTCAGGAATCCCTATAACCACAGCCCACCAGCATCATTCATTCTTCCCGCAGTGGTACTGGGCCATGCTGTTGCTCAAGCTGCTATATAGATCTATATCTTTCTGTCTCACAGGCATGGACACTACTTCTGTTTTATGGGCATCATTATAACCATAGTTTCCACATTCCTATTTCAAGAGGTAGCTCTGGAATGTTTTATTTAGTTCCTATAAAGATAATGTGCTGGGAAACCCTTTTAGGATTGGCTCTGTCTGCCCAACCCAATTGACTAGTTTTAGACCTTGGTGAAAAGCTCAGATCATACACTTTCCTTCAGCGGCTCAGAGAACAGGTGGAAGAAGATCAGAAGGCAGTGAGAGAAATGCTTGTGAGACACATAACAGAAGCAGCCAAGACTTAAATGTGCAAGTCTGCTGATGCAGTGCATGAAGATGCCAGTGCTTGTCCCGGACACACCCTTGCAGGCCAAACAGCCCGAAGGACCTGACACCTAGTTTCTTCTTTACATGCTGCCAGACATTTATTCAATGTGCTAAACCCAAAAGTTTCTTGTAGTACTGTTTCTGTTCTTTTCAACAGTACCAAGGATGGTGTAGATGCCCACACTGGACTGATGAACAGTAAGGACAGACAGTTCAGAGGAGTTTACTTGATATCAAAGAAGGAAGTCCCCGGGTTAGTGCTAATGGGAGATTTGCTTTTCCTGGATGTATTTTCAGCAACCCACTAGGAACAAATCAATTCAAAAGAAAATTGCCAGAAAGTCTTATTTTTTTCTGAAATGAAACTGGGGTTGTCCTTTTGGCTCAGCGGGTAAGGTGCCTACCTCCAAGCCCAACAAGCAGAGCTGCATCCCAGGACTCTACAAAATGGAAGAGGAGAATCAACTCCTGCAAGCTGTCCTCTGACCTTTGATCTCTGACCCATGACCTCCATACCCCTGTCAGGGCATATGTACCCACACCCACACAAGTAAATAAATAAATGTAAAAAAAATAAGCTAAAACAAAACAAAAATGATGCAGTTATATTCAGTCAGGTGATACTGAATTCTTTATAAATGGAATATCTCCAAAGATACCTAAAAACTGCATAGTGCATAAACAAATAGAGAAGAAAAGGACCATCATTGATAGAGAACTGATTGTTCCACTTATGTGTTACAGGAGGAATCATTTCTCTCATCCATTTTGGAGGTAATGAAGAATAGGGATAATTCCTGTGATCTATTAAAATATGCACCTTGGCTTACAGGACATATTCACTGTCACCTATGGGCTAATTCCATTTGGGATGAATCTTGACAATCCTGGAATGGCAATTGTAACACATGCCAGCGAGTTTTTCCAAATTTAAGCCACTTGCCTACTTTCAGTTCATCTGCTATCAAAGGTTACACCCATCATATCTACCAACCGTCACAGACATATATTTACCTAAATGAATATGTCATGTTTGGGAAAGACATTTAGCCAGATGATTTTTTTTCATTTACTAAGTTTTCTTTACTTCTGTTTTATCTTTTAAGAAAACAAGACAGTACAAATCACAAAAATGTTATTGAGAATTCAATTTAATTATGGTCAGGTGATTTCTATAGTCACTCCAAAGCCAGGCGTATTTGACATGACCTATGCCAAACTGGGCCATTGTTTGTCAGGCCTTCTAGATTGCCTGGAGAACTGACTGCTATTCCAGAGGACCCAAGTTGGGATCCAAGTACCCATATGATGTAGTTGTCTTGTTACACCAGGGATTTGAGACATTCTTCTGGCTTCTGTGCATGTCCACGTAGGCAAAACACTTGTACACAGAAAATCATTTAAAATAAATAAATAAGCTGGGCTCATTGGTGTATTCCTTTAATCCCAGAACTCAGGAGGCAGAGGCAGGAGGATTTCTGTGAGTTCCAGGCCAACCTGAGGTACATCGTAAGTCTAAAGACTATCAGGATTACATAGAGAAGCTCTATCTCAAAAAAAAAAAAAAAAACCTAAAAATAATTAATTAATCAAATCTTTTTTAAAAAAATTGGTAAAATAAAGGTTGTGAAAATCTGGGACAGCAGTGATTTCTTTGGTGGCGGTGGAGGAAGACACCTATGTCTCAGGAGGCAGGGCTATCAGAAATATTGATATTAGACAGACTTGGCAGTTTCAGAAAGAAATAGTGTTTCTTATTATAAGCAAGAATATGCTGATTCCTGGTTCAGTGTGGGTTTGATTTTGGGCAAGAACATTTTCATGGACTGCATAAAGTAAACTTCCAAACCAGACTCCAAAGGCCAGGTTTTCCCTTATTTCAGCTTTCCATAAATAGTCAAAAGAGGAACTGAAGGCACCTCCTATGTCAGCCCAGTGCTCCAGCAAGAGTCTGCCAATAAGAGGTGAGCTGCTTGCCTCTGAGTGGAATGAGTGCAGCCACGATGGGTTTTCAGCTCATATTGCAAAGCACAGAAGATGAAGACTTCAAACTCCAGATAACAGCAGAGGTGGGTACAGGGAGCCACCCAAATTGAATCCCACAACCCAGAAACCTTGTTTTAAAAATTGATTAGCCAAAATAAAATAAAATAATAAAAAATAAATTGATTAGCCTTTTCACTGCTCTTCTAGAGGCAAAAATCTCTTTTCAGGACGTTCTCAGAGAAAAACACCTCAAAAAGGTCAAGAGTCACGGTGTTAATGTGATCTGACGGGAGAGTCCCAGAGAAGGTGAAAATCCCCCCTGGTAAATGTTTAACTCCTTCTGAAAGAGGCTTGAGTCTCAACTACTTGGACTTGAAACTGAAACATGGAGGAACCATGTTGAAGGGTTATGTTCTATACAGGTCAGGCTGAGGTCATTCCTGATGAACTTACAAGATACTAAAGTAAAAAAAAAAAAAAATCGTGATTTACTGACAGACAAAGCAAACGACAACGTAGATCTCCTACTGGACAAACCAGTTCACAAAACTTAGGCAATGTTGCAGCTTCTCAAAGATAACAGAAGGGAAAATACGTGTTTGGGCATGGGGACTGGAAAGATGGCTTAGCAGTTAAGAGCATAGGCTCCTCTTCCAGAGGACCTGAGTTCGGGTCCCAGCACCCACATAGCAGCTCACAACTATCTGTAACTCAAGTTCCAGTGGATCTGACTCCCTCATAGAAACATGTAGGCAAAACACCAATGTACATAAAAATAAAATACATTAAACAACAACAAAAGGTACACGAGCACTAACCAGGATCAGAATCTATGATTGGTTTGGAAATCAAAGCGTGATTGAAATTAGAAAGTAAGCCCCAAAGTGTGGCAGTCTTACTGGGGTGTCTCAATAGAAAGGTGTCTCTAGTTATGCCACCTGAGAGCCATATACCTGACAGCAGGGTATGTGTCACCACACTCAGCACTATGAGCAAATCTCATGGCAGTAGTTTTGCAGTTAAAGACCCTCTTCCCAGATGACTCTAGCTTGAATCAACTGAAATCAAAACTACCCAGGAGACACATGTTTAATGAAATTGATACAAACCAAGCTGGTATCTACCTGACAGAAAATCTAAACACTGGCTACCAGAATTCATGACCTGCCTTTATGTTTATACCATTTGACAGCTGTGGAACACAGGCTAATAAATGGCTTCTGGAAACATACAAGATTTCACTCTGCAGCCAGGGTTGAACTGCAATTCACTCTGTAGACAGGCCAGCCCTGAACTCACAGAAATCTGCCTGCTTCTGCTTAAAAGCATGTGCCACCATAACCGGCTGTAATTTATTTTAAGCTTTTACTTCTGATGGCTGGGTGGTGGTGACTCATACCTTGAATCCTAGCACTTAGAAGGCAGAAACTGCTGGATCTCTGTGAGTTTGAGACCAGGTTGGTCTACAGAGCTATTTCCAGGACAGCAGCGGTGCTATACAAAGAAAAACCCTGTCTTGGAAAAAAAAAAAAGTAAAAATAAAAACAAACAAAAAGATTAGTACTGATGTTTCTCATGTGGCTGGCCAGTTGAATAACATTAGAAAAAAGCTCTGAAGTTTGTTTGGCTGAATGACAACACTGAGCACAATCATAAAGATGTCCAGACAGTAAAAGCCATTCTCAGGGATACCTTCCTAGCTCAGTGCACCCCGAGAGTATCAAAACCATTTCCTCCATAAGCTTCAGAATGGACGGGTGTATTGAGACCAAATTGGGGGAGGGGTTATTTTCCTATCATGTGCTAGTGAAAGTAGAAGGTGTTTCCCAGAAGTAGGATATACAAAGTAATCCCAATCAAATAGATACAGAAGATCATTTGAAAATGTTCAACTTGAAGATCTTAAGAGAGCTGGTGCTATGTAACCATTTTCTCAAAACTGAAGCATTCCACCCTATGAGAAGCTTCTCAAGCAGCAAGGTAAGCAATGCAAAAGAGTTTCAGGAAATCCTTGAAACTGACCAGATTCTCTAAGCCCTTCTAGGACATTGGAAGCAATAAAAGCCCAGAGTTTCCCCCTCAGCTGCCTCAGAACCAAGCTGCCAAAAAGACTCAAGACAAGCTGCACTGCAAAGAAGTCTCTGAGACCAGACTATCTGACTCAAGAAGCAGAAAGCAGTTGAGCTTCCTGGAAGAGATTTAGATCTAATGAGGCTCCTGAACCGGACGCTCTGTGACTTCTTGGGCTGCCTGCAGGCTATGCAGTGAGCTCCAGGCTCTCAGCTTTGTGACTTGTCACCCATGCTGGGGTGGACTTTGACAATGCAGCTGTCTTGAGTCATTTCTACTTCTGCACATAAGACCCAAAGCCTGTTGGTTCACCAAACTAGACTTTAGTGGTGGTATCCAAACTTTGGTCTGGCATGATTTCCCTAATTTGGAGGAATAGATGTATGTTGTGTCTCCCCAGGAAAAGTTTTGACACACAATAGTTGAGAAACCAGAGAGTGTAATTGAATGGATGTGATAAGACCCACCCACCCCCAACCCTGAGCTCCCAGGAACAAAACAACAAACAAAAGAATACACATGGATGGAACCATGGCTCCAGTTGCATATGTAGCAGAGGATGGCCTTCTCTGGCATCAGTGAAAAGAGAGGTCCTTGGTCCTGTGAAGGCTCATTGCCCCAGTGTAGGTGGTGAGGTGGGAGTGGGTGGGTGGGTGAGGGAGCACCCTCATAGAAGCAGGGAGGAGGGGAGATGGGATAAAGGGGTTGCAAAGGGGAAACCGGGAAGGGGATACCATTTGAAATGTACATAAATAAAATAACCAATAAAAATTGAAAAATAAATTATATACAATAAAAATTAGAAACCAGCAGTTTGCCGGCCAGTGGTGGTGCACCCCTTTAATCTCAGCACTCTGATGGCTGAGGCAGGTGGATTTCTGAGTTCGAGGCCAGCCTGGTCTACAGAGTGAGTTCCAGGACAGCCAGGGCTATGCAGAGAAACCCTGTCTCAAAAAACCAAAAAAAAAAAAAAAAAAAAAAGAAAAAAAAGAAAGAAAGAAAGAAAGAAAAAAGAAAAAGAAAAAGAAAAAGCAGCAGTGAGAGGAATAGCTGGAGGTAGATGGATTGCTGGAAAGGACAAGACAGGAGAGGAATGAATGAAAATAAAGTATAATCATATACACGAACACCCCCCACACCCCACAATGAAGGATGAAACTCATTACTTTGTATGCTGACTTAAAATTTAAAAGAGGGTCAAAAAGAAAATAACAATTTTGAATTGAACATCATGTACACAAATAAAATATCTGACGGGCTGGAGAGATCCTCAGCAGTTAGGAGCACTGACTGCTCTTCAGAGGTCCTGAGTTCAAATCCCAGCAACCACATGGTGGCTCACAACCATCTGTAATGAGATCTGACGCCTTCTTCTGGAGTGTTTGAAGACAGCTACAGTGAACTGACATATAATAAATAAATAAATAAATCTTTAAAAAGAATCTGATATTTAGGGATTATCAGTATCCTTTTAAAAAGGAAAATCCTAGACTGGGAGAGATGACTCAGTAGTTAAGAGCACTGACTCCTCTTCCAGAAGACCCAGGTTCAGACATGGCAGCTCCCAACTGCCATGTGGTAACATACATATACACCTACATGTAACTCCAAGATTTGACACCTTCACACATGCATGCAGGCAAAACACCAATGCACACACAAAAAATAAATTTGCAAAGAAAACTCCCTAAAAGGGGAGGAGCTGGAGAGATTGGTCACTGGTTAAAGGCACTGGCTGCTCTTTCAGAAGACCTGGGTTCCAGTCCCAGCTCACAACTGTCTGTATCTGCAAGATCTGACAGTTTCACTCAGACATACAACAATGGACACACAATAAAGGTATACATTTTTTGAAGATTTATTTTTTAAAGGAAAATCCAAAATGTCAGCATTTACTGAGACTCTAAAATGGATATTCACAGTAAAGACCTTGCTATGCAAGCCTGCAAACCTGAATTTGGATGTCAGACACCCACATAAAAAGCTATGTCTGGCAATACATGCCAGCACCATGGAGGTAGAAATAAATGAAATCTTGGGGCTTGCGCTGGCCAGACAGCCTATTTGGTGAACTCTAGAATCAGTGAGAGAGACACTCTCAAATAATAAGGTAGAGAGTAATTGAGGAAACTATCTGATTATCAATCTCTGACCTCTATGCTTATACACAAGCACACCTGCATGTACACATTCATACACACCAACAACACATGCTACACAAAAGATACAAATTTCTAAGGATGTAATTTGAAGATTAGCCATCTTGGTTTAAAGAAAGGAAATCGTGCTTTTCTGTGCCTTAAATATAGTACACACTGGCCAGGAACCATCTAATCAACACACTGAAACCATGTATGTTGAACAACCCTGAGCTGATTTTACTTTGAAAGCATTTGTTCGAGAGCCTGTTACTCACTATTTAGTAAAATCCTTACTGACAAGCTGCAAGCTTCCCACTGAAGTCACTGTGAAGTCAACCGTGGCCAGTCTGGGAGCAAGGATTGAGAGATCTTTGTCTTTGCATTCCAGAGGGTTCAAGGTACAGTTTTCAATTTTGTTTTCCTTTTTATCCATTTTCTTTTTAAAAGCATTAATTCTAATAAGCATATAAAATGAGTTTCTTCATGATATTTTCATATATATGTCTCATCATACTTTGCTCATATTTGTTCTATATTACCCTCAAATTATCTGTCCCCACTGGTCCCCTTCCTACCCCAAAGTCTCTTTTCCTCCCTCAAAATAGTCCCCCTACTGCATTAATGTTATGTTCAATTTCCCACGTTTATAGTAAGTATCTACAAAGTTCACTAGTTATTCTTGCTTCTGCAAATAAATAATCAGGTTGTTCATATATGCCTTTATATATGGATGTCACCTATCAACAGCATTTACATTGCAGAACTTATTAACACTTCAGTGGTCTCAAACCACTAACTACTGACACGAGAAACACTGTGCTGCTTCATGCTAGTCCCTGAGCATGTGGTGATTTCACATGTGGGCCTAATTACCAAGGAGTAGAGTTAAATAGCAGTGCAGTTTGCTGGATGAAATTGTTTTGGAAATGTACATATTGAAACAAAAGTGCCTCCTTTGAGGACTAAGTCATCCTGCTGGCCCTGCCCACCGTTGCAGTTTCTATTTTAATATGCCAATGGTTTTCTTTTCTAATTGATTTTGTACAGAATAGGGGTCAACAATCTTTTTCTCTATAAAACCAGATGATACACAATTTTAACACGTGTGTCTCTGTCACATGTTTTTCTTTTTGTTGTTGTTTAGTTGTTTTTAAAAAAACAACCCATTAAAATATGACCCTTTACAAAAACAGGCCACCACCAGATTAATCAACAGGTCATCAGTGACAAACCACTGAAAATTAGCACTTTTAAAGTATCACATTGTTTTGTTTTGCTTTAGTTTTGGTTTTGTTTTGCTTTAGTTTTGATTTAGTTTTTTTGTTTGGTTGGTTGGTTTGGTTTTTTGAGACAGGGTTTCTCTGTTTACTCCTGACTATTCTGGAACTCATTCTATAGATCAGGCTGACCTCAAACTCAGAGATTGGCCTGCCTCTTGCCTCCTGAGTACTGGGATTAAAGGCATGCACCACAACTGCCTGACTGAAATGTAACTTTTGTTTGTTTGTTTGTTGTTTGTTTGTTTTATATCTAGATAAATCTTGACATTCAACATGCTTTGATATATAGCATTTAAACTCTAAGTGGGGGAAGGGGCTGGAGAGATGGCTCAGTGGTTAAGAGCACTGTCTGCTCTTCCAGAGGTCCTGAGTTCAATTCCCAGTAACCACATGGTGGCTCACAACCATCTGTAATGGGATCCTATGCCCTTTTCTGGTATGTCTGAAGGGAGCAACACTGTTGCTCACATACATAAAATAAATAAATCTTTAAAAAATATTGAAAAACCCATATATTAAAAATAGTTTAAATCATGATCTTGATTCTGTTTCTTCACAAATGACCCACATATTTTATAAAAAAAGAACTTGAAATGTAAATGTTGTACTATAAAAGTCTGTTGTTGTTGTTGCTGCTGCTGTTGTTGTTTGAGAAAGGGTCTCTCTATTCAGCCTTGTGGCCTGAAACTCACTACATAGATCAGGATGATCTCAAACTCACAGATCTGCATGCCTCTGCCCCCCACCAAGCACTGGGATTTAAGGTGTGCACCACCGCATCCAGAAAAAAAAATAGAAGTCCTATAAGAATTTGCATCCCTCTAGCAAAATAGTTACTTTCACAAAATTTCGATTTTCAAGTAAATAATCCATATCTTTTGAGGGGGAGATACAGGTCTCAAATGTAAAGAGACCTGGAACCTTTCCAGGTCTCCCCTGCAGAAAACCCCTATCCCTCCCCCTCCCCCTGCCTCTGAGATTACTCCCCCACTCAGCCACTGCTGTCCTCCCACCCTGGCATTCCCCTACATAGGGGCACTGAACTGGGTTAGGGTTACAGGGTTAGAGGGTTAGAGGGTTAGAGGGTTAGAGGGTTAGGGTCTGTATGAGGTTTGCCCAGGATCTTCTAGCTTTCATGGTCTCTGGTGAGAAGTCTGGTGTGATTCTGATAGGTCTGCCTTTATATGTTACTTGATCCTTCTCCCTTACTGCTTTTAATAATCTTTCTTTGTTTAGTACATTTGGTGTTTTGATTATTATGTGACAGGAGGAATTTCTTTTCTGGTCTAATCTATTTGGAGTTCTGTAGGCCTCTGGTACGTTCATGGGCATCTCTTTCTTTAGGCTAGGGAAGGTTTCTTCAATAATTTTGTCAAAGATATTTACTGGTCCTTTAAGTTGGGAATCTTCACTCTGTTCTACACCTATGATCCTTAGGTTTGGTTTTCTCATTGTGTCCTGGATTTCCTAGATGTTCTGGGTTATGAGCTTTTTGCACTTTCTTAGACTGTTGTGTCAGTGTTTTCTATGGTATCTTCTGAACCTGAGATTCTCTCTTCTATCTCTTGTATTCTGTTGGTGAGGCTTGCGTCTATGACTCTCGATCTCTTTCCTAGGTTTTATATCTCCAGGGTTATCTCCCCTTTGTGATTTATTTTTACTATTTCCATTTTTAGATCCTGGATAGTTTTGTTCAGTTCCTTTACCTGTTTTGTTGTGTTTTCCTGTAATTCTTTAAGGGATTTTTGTGTTTCCTCTTTAAGGGTTTCTACCTGTTTACCTGTGTTCTCTTGTAGTTCTTTAAGGGAGTTATTTGTGTCCTTCTTAAGGTCTTCTCTCACCATCATGAGATGTGATTTTAAATCAGAGTCTTGCTTTTCTGATGTGTTGGAGTATACAGGGCTCACTGTAGTGAGATAGTTGGGTTCTGTCGATGCCAAATAGCCTTGGTTTCTGTTGCTTATGGTCTTGCCCTTACCTTTTGCCATCTAAGTTATCTCTGGTGTTAACTGGTCTTGCTGTCTCTGACTGTGGCTTGTCCTTCCTGCAAGCCTCTGTGAACCAGTTCTCTCTGGGAAGAATTTGAGCATGAAGAGCTGTAATAGAGGGTCAGCTCTGGGGTACAGACCGATCTTGTCCCCAGCTGTTTCTTGGTTCCTGTGTCCTGATGGCTCTGGGAGGGTCCCTCTTGGACCAGGAATTTTAAGAGCAGTGTTCTTACCTGTGCTCACAGGCACTCCTGGGAGACAAGCTCTCTCCTGGTAATATTTGTGTTTGTAGAGCTGAGTTACAAGATCAGCTCCAGGTGCAGACAGAAACCGGAAGGCTCCAGTTCCAGGCCACTCCTTGGTTCCTGTGTCCTGAGGGTTCTGGGAGGCACCCTCTGAGCAGCAGTGGTGGTTTTACCTGCACTCACAGGCTTGTCTACACTCCTGGGAGACTAGCTCTCTCTTGGCACTATTTGGGTATGGAGCCTTATGGCACAGGATCAGCTCTGGGTGCAGACAGAAACCAAATAATTCTTTTTTCCCCTAGAGACAGGATTTCTCTGTATAGCCCTGGCTGTCCTGGAACTCACTCTGTAGACCAGGCTGGACTTGAATTCAAAAATCCACCTGCCTCTGCCTCCCAAGCACTGGGATTAAAGGCATGTGCTGAATAATCCAAATCTTAACTGTGCTCAGTTACAACTCTGAAATATGTGAAGAAAAAACTAACAGTAATTCAAGAAGAAATAGATAAACCTACTTCCATATTAAGAGACCTTTTATGAAATTGATAGATGGAAGTAGACAAAATAGTCAGTGATGATTTAGAAAAATAGAACAAGCATTTGTGTGTGTATACATACTTATATATGTATTTATTTGTATAGTCTATATATTCTATATTTATATTCATATATTATATATTAAATAATATAGCATCTATTACATTATTATATATTATGTTATAATGTAAATATAAATATATTATGTTATAATATATATTACTATACCAAGCAACTACAAACATGCTTTGTAAAACACATGAACAAGATCACATGGGTTCATTTGTGAAAGCACCAAAGCAAAGGAACCAATTGGACCACACTGATGATGTGTTCCACTTGCCAAATCACCTATAAAGCATGGTACTGCATCTACCTAATCTACACAAAGGGAATGTGTCATCTATTCTTGACCTACCATAAACTAGGCACAAAAAAGCACATGTGAGCACACTGCAAAAAATCACTCTCATTCAGATCACAACCTTTACACACTGATGAGACTAAATTGGGAACCGGTAATAAAATGATAAATAAAATGATCATCTTTGGAAACTTAAAAACATACTTTGTAATAAACCACAGCTCAAGGAAAACACATACTACAGGAAAACATAGATACAGGAATACACAACACCAGAACTATTGAAAATATTATACCTCAATAACTAATGAAAACCTCAATGCTGAAGTGGGATTTGAAAATAAAACTGTGTGTTTAAATTTATCATCATCATCATCATCATTGTTGTTGTTGTTAAGAAAAATGATATTGGAAATTTAAAACTAAGCATCCATCTTAAAAGGTTCCAAACACAAAAGTCTAACATGATGTCATCCTTAGAATTTGGGACTCTCAAAGAGAATTGCTGGCTTCTCTTTGAAGACTTCAAGGCTAACCTGACATAAATATATAGTCAGTTCCAGTGTCTCAAAAACTGGTCCAGGGTTAAGGATGTAGTTCAATTTATAGAATGAATGCCTAACTTCCAAAGGGCCCTAGATTCAGTCTCCAGAAATGCTCAAACTGTGTGTGTGTGTGTGTGTGTGTGACTGCATATGACTCTGATCCTAGTATTCATGGAGGTAGAAACCAAAGCTCAGGATTTCTCCCTCTCCCCCTCCCTCTCCCCTTCCCCGCTTCACCCCTTCCCCACTCTCTCTTTCTCTCTCCCCCTCTCCTTCTGCCTGTCTGTTCCCTGGCTAACTTGCTATTGATATTTTGTGAGTTTCACATCATGCACCCCAGTCCCACTCATCTTCCCACCCCCTCGCATCTGCCCTCTGCTCTTGCAGCCTTCTCCTACCAAATAGCACACACACACACACACACACACACACACACGGACACATACGGACACACACGGACACACATGGACACACACATACACACACACACACGGACACACACACACACACAAGGACACTCACACAGATACAAAACTTAAAAAAATAAACTAAATTGTTTTAGAAAAGGATCATTCTACCCTCTTGAATCTTAGACCCATATATCTTAGATCCAAGCAGGATAAAAAGTCAAAAGTCGTATTAGCCTGATTTAAAAGACTTACAAGGGGAACTGGGGAGGATGCACAGTGGTTCAAAGCTTTTGCTGCTCTTCTAGAAGCCCCAAGTTCAGTTCCTAGCACCCACACGGGGTGACTCATACCACCTTTGGCTTCAGTTCCAGGGGATCTGATACCCTGTTCTGGGTTCTGTTGGCACCCACACTCATGGCACAAACATATGCACATGCACATAAATAAAACTAAAATAATTGGTAGTTATTAAACATACTCCCAAGGTTCTTAAGAAAACACTCTAAACATGCAAATGTCTAAAGTTGCAGTCTTCCAGTAAATGCCATGACTGTGCTTCCGACAGGAAATGTCACCACTCGATCAAGTCACTTTTTTCCGGGTGATGACACCAATAAATTGCATGGGGATTGGTCTATCATGACATGTCCTCCATCCTAAAATTGAACTGACAGTGATAACATTAGAAGGGCTTACCATGGTGATGACTAAAATACTCTGAGTTCACAGGACTGGGCCAGCAAAAGCAGTCTTTCCATGAATAGCAAATCTATATTGTATATTTTTCATCCTGTGAAGACATTTAGAACCCAGTACATAATGGAAGAGTTCCAGTGGGACCAACCTTCTTCCACCAGGCGATCATCTGCTCCCCCTGAAGAATGGAGCCATTCTGGTATTTCACTGTTTGTTCTCTCCTGATAAACAGACTGACTGTTTAACTGTGGTGCCAGACAGATCAGCTTCAGTGAAGGAAACAGTGCTGTGGAGTCCACACGTAGGGCCCAGGTTAACAGTTTCTGGCATTTATTCAAGAGCCTACTGAGAAAGCACTAGGGTAGCTGAGGAAACAGATCACTAACATCTTTCAAATAGGTCATTAGATCACCTGGGCCTCCTTCACAGCAGATAACACTTTAAAGGCAATTAAATCTTTACAGCAAGGGCCCATTCTAGAGATCTACTCACGTGCATCTCTTCCTGGGCCTTCTTATCACCAAATTCCTAACTTGTTTTTAGTCATTCTTCAGTACCCAGCTTGTTAATGTTTGCAGAAGAGTAAGTGTAGAGCAGTTTAGTAGTTTGTTTCTTTTATTTTCCTTTCCTTTCTTTTTCTCTCCTTTCTTTCTTTTCATTTTCTCTTTTTTCTTTCCTTTCCATCCTTCCCTTTCTTCTTCTTCTCTTCTTCTTCTCCTCCTCCTCCTCCTCCTTTCTTCTTTCTTCTTCTTCTTCTCCTTCTCCTCTTTTCTTCTTCTTTCTTTCTTCTTCTTTCTTTCTTTCTTCTTCTTCTTCTTCTTCTTCTTCTTCTTCTTCTTCTTCTTCTTCTTCTTCTTCTTCTTCCTCTCTTTCTCTCCCTCTCCCTCTCTCTTTTTTTGAAACCAGGTCTCTCTCTGTGTAGCACTGATTTATGCTGGAACTCATTATGAGGACCAAGCTGTCCTGAAGCTCAAAGATATACTCCTGTCTCTGCCCCTGCCTCTCTGCCAACCAAGTGCTGAGATTAAAGGTGTGAGCCATCACATTAGGCTAGTTTATTTCTTTTGTCTCCAAAGCAAATGAGACTTGTTACTTTGGAGAACGTGAGGATTTTACTGTATGCGTCTGTTTTTTGTCTTGTCATAGTGTAATACATTGTCATGCAATTGTATGAGCTTTCTGAGTCATGAGGCCATGAAACACAACCGTCTTCACTGCAGGCCAGATTTGTTGTGGAACCATATTTTCAGGTCCCATTCAAAAATTGGCAGTCTTACTGTTTTCCCAGGAAATGGGTCGAAACAATGTGCCCAAATATAATATACTTTACTGTCTAAATCCAGACAGGCTACTGAAGATGGATTTATCTGTGGTGGGTGATGCATAAGAAAACAACTTGACTTTTGTGTATTCATTATTTGTTTGTATATTCATTTGTTTTTTGAGATAGGCCACATGTTTCCCAGGCTGACCTCAATCTTCCTACTGAAGATGACTCTCAAATTTTGATGCTCATGTCTTTATCTCCCAAGTGATAGAATTGTGGGCCACTACAAATACACGGAGTTCGTGTGGTGCTAGGATTTGAATCTAGAGACTCATGTATGTTGGACAAGTATTCTACCAAGCAATGTACTAAAGCCTTTAATTAACTTTTTAAAGTATATGTCTTTTTTGTTTGTTTTGTATGCTTGTTTTGAGACAGGGTTTCTCTGTGTAATAGCCCTGGTTGTCCTGGACTCCCTTTGTAGACCAGACTGGCTTTAAACCCACGGAGATCTGCCAGCTTCTGCCTCCCAAGTGCCGGGACTAAAGGCATGTGCCCCCACACCCAGCTTAAAGGACATCTTAACATGCTCCAAATGGCTCAACCATCTAAAAACATCCATGTAACAGACATTTGAACACTCATAGGGTATGGTGGTTTAAACAGGCTTGGCCCCCATAGACTCATGTGTTTGAATGCTTGGCCATAGGGAGTGGTACTATTAGGAGGTGTGGCCTTATTGGAAGATGTGTAGCCTTGTTGGAAAAAGTTTGTCACTGTGTAGGTGAGTTTTGAGGTTTCCTAAGCTCAGGCTCTGCCCAGTGCAGAAGATAGTCTTCTCCTAGTGGCCTTCAGATCTTGGCTCCTCCTGTGCCTGCCTGGATGCTGCCATGCTTCCCACCATGATGATAATGGACTGAACTTCTGAAACTGTAGGCCAGTCCCAATTAATGTTTATCTTCTATACTTTTCAATAAAGCTCTTAGTGTGCTTCACTCTTTCTGTTCAATGTAATCATTAGAATGATGTCATCATCATGTCTGTGGGATAAAAAAAGACAACCAACTTTCTTTTAGAATAGATTGTGACAGCAGGTAACACTGAAGTTATAAAATGAAGGTAAACACATTCCTTTTTTAAGATTTATTTTTTTGTATATAAGTGCATTGTATCTGTCTTCAGACACACTAGAAGAGGGCATCAGATCCCATTACAGATGGTTGTGAGACACCATGTGGTTGCTGGGAATTGAACTCAGGACCTCAGGAAGAGTAGTCAGTGCTCTTAACTGCTAAGCCATCTCTCCAGCCCAACACTTAAGATCTTTTTAAAATTATTTTTAGATTTATTTTATCTTATGTATATGAATGTATGTCTGTGTACTATATTCGTGCATGCCTGATGCAGTGAGAAGAAGGAATCAGATCCCCTGGAACAGTTACAAATTGTTGTGATCCACCAAGTGGGTGCTAGGAACTGTAAGAGTTATGAGTACCCTAAACCTCTGACCCATTTCTTGGGTCCGCATCCATGAAGGCTAGCTGTTTTTGATAATGTTCGCTAAGGCTACATGTGCCAAATGCTACATTAATTTTTTTCAGTAAAGTTATCACCTTGGGAGGCTGGAGAGATGTCTCAGTCACTTGACGTGGGTTTGGTTCCTAGCATATATGTTGAAGAGCTCACAAGTGCCTGTAACTCCAGCCACAGAATCTAACATTCTCTTTTGGCTTCCAAGTGTATCTGTATGGACCTACAGATATATACACCTAGACATACGTGCACATACACAAAGAAAAAAGACTAAAGACTAGGTGTGGTGCCACATGTCATTAATCTTAGCACTCGGGAGGCAGGGGCAAGCAGATAGTCCAGGGCTGAATAGGGAGTTCCTGTCTCAAAAAATATAATAAAATCCTAAAATACAAATAAAACATCAGCTTCTGAATCATAGTTCTGAGTAGCAATGCCAGCACCTATCTGACTAATGATAATCCATAATCGTACTCAAAAGCTTGCAGCTTTTCCCATAGTAAGCAGACAAGATAAAGAGGAGAGGGCGTGGTTAAAGTCATTGCATTTCCATGGTCTTAGTTATGGCTCGACTCATTTTGATTGTTCCTGGGATTCAGTATTGATTCAGTATCAAGGATGAAAGGAGAGGGAGGCAAAATTTCAGAGGTTATTTATTTCTATCAAACCCTCTTTCCAGGGTTTAGTGTGTCAGAAAAATAATGTGTGCTGGAGAGTTGGCAGCAATGGGTACAAGTTTGCAATGAAAACAAGACCAAGACTTCATTGAATATGTCCCCAAAATATGAAGCAAAACATAGCACTTACTTCAAAGGGAATATAAAATTGTTTATCCTAGGACCCAGAGAGATGGCTCAGCAGTTACAAGCACTGGCTTCTCTTTCAGAGGATCTAAGTTCAATCCATGCAGCCACTTCACAACTATCTTTAACTCTAGTTCCATGGGATCTGACTCCCCCACACAGACATACATCCAGGCAGGCAAAACAATACACATAAAATAAATATTTTTTTAAAAAATTAGACATTTTAAAAGATTTTTAAAAGATGGGTATTGTTTTGAGAGAGAGAGAGAGAGAGAGAGAGAGAGAGAGAGAGAGAGAGAGAGAGAGATTTTTCTAAAGCCAAATACAGGAGTGATCACAGCTTAGGTAAACAGACTTAAATTATACCAAATCCCATCAAATCCCATGTTCCAACATGGTAATAGTTTCATGAAGTTTCTATAGCAACAGAACAAAGAATATTATATATAAATCAAGACATTTTTCAAAACCATTGACAGAAACATCCTAGAGGCCAGTTACGCAAAACAGAGTAATCTCATATAGGCCTCAGATGTTGTCTAATAACAGTCTTAGCCTTTGGGTTGGTAGAAACTAAAGGGTCTGTTGGTATACTCTAAAACCTATTTACCTAATAGTTACAGGATTTTAGGTCACAAACATAGGTAAGTAATAAGTGGCTATTTGGAGGACTAATCCTAATATTTAACTCTGGGCATGCAATACCCCAACTCCCTACAATCATTAAACTTTCATCAAGCAGTCAGCCTTGTAGAATGTTTAATGTAGATGAGGCTTTTGAGAGGTGACTTCAGTTAATACCACTTTGTGAAAAACTGAAGTCTCATCTGAATATTCAAGAGTTAGCTTTGAGTTAGGCCTAATGGTACATATCTGTAATCCCAATAGTTGTTTTTACAGGAATTTTAATCCAGCAACATGGCTGCTCTGGCAAGGGATCAAATGCAAATATTTTCTAGGTCTGTGTGATCTGGCCAGAATACAAACATGCCCTTAATACATACCTTTGATCCCAAACAATGACGGTAAAGTTAGTTTGTAGAAGAAAGCAGCCATATTTGAAAGTGACATCTAATTCAGGGGCAGACAAAGTGATGAATCAGAGAAAGATTTCACAGAATGAGTTAGAATTAGGATATGCCCACTTCTCATGAGAACAGACAGGTAAGAACTTAAGAACAGGGCAGAGTGAGTCATGAAGGAGTTCAGTAAGTTCAGCTCAGTTCAGTGAGGTTGGTTCAGTTCAATACAGCTGAATTCAGTTGAGTTCGTCCCATTCCATTCTGTTCAGTTCATGCAGTCAGTACAGTTCAGTTCCTGGAATTCAGAGGTGGTTTTTACAAGCAGAGCAATTCAGTGAGGAGCCAAATTTGAATCAGTCATTCTGGAGAAGAATTTTGAGCCAGAGCAGCTGAGTTGAACCAGCCAGCCAGAGTTCAGAAAGAACTAAAAAGGGTGAGCTTATTCAGCAGTAAGCTGAGATGACAATCACATCTGGTGAATAAAAGTTACTATTGGGGTCTGGGAATCCCCAGACAAATCACTCAGCCAATCTCAGTCAAATGGGTATGGTTTATTGAACACCATACCCCAAGACTTATTGGTCAGGGCCATGTTCCTGGCTGAGGAGCTGAACAGTGACCTTGAGTTAAGATCCTACAGGGCTTAGGGATCCAATCAGGATTTGGGGACAGGGAATTTCCTTAGAAACATGTCTTTGTTGTACATTTATTCTGTTCCCATTGTTTGGGGTATTCAACTGTAGTAGGGGACTTGCCTTGCTTAACATTCATGTCTTAACTTGCCAACCAGGATGCCAGTTGCCCACATACATGTCTATTTCTGCCAAGTAGAATGTCAGTTCCCAGAGAGGTCTTGGGAGCTTAAACTTTACTCGACCCCTACTCAAAATGGAAGTCTTATTCTAAATAGTTTCTTATATTGATATATGGATACCTTATATTAGAGTCCATGCCAGGGGCAGCCTATAAAAGCAAATACCATAAAAGCTTATACACAGGTGCAGAAGGTGGTGCTGGTTTGTTTGAGGCTAAGCTTATTGTGGGTAGCTATACAAAGCAATTCTACTGACTTCTATTGTGGTTGGTTTCCGAGGGCTCAGAACATAACAGAATAGGTAATCAACTTAGGCATGAGAAAGTTTTCTAATAACAGCAGAAACCACACATGAGAAAATTTCCTTATATTCCATGTAGGCCTTAATATTTTACCTAGGCCTTGACAGTTGCTTTCACAGTTGATCAGCTAGGGCAGGGATTATAGCAAGTCTAACTTAATCGATATAGTGAGCCCAGAACAGCTTGGACTATATATATTGTGAGACCCCGTATCAAAAAACACAAATGATTTTAAAAAAAAAAATCATAGAAGATTTAGTGCCAATTCAAAGACAGGATAATTCTGAGAAGGCTAGAACTATTTCTTTGTCCTTGGTCACAGTTCAATAACTGACTCCTGAGCCTCCCAATCTGAGGGAGGTTTGTAGGGGTGTAGCACATGTGTGTTTATCATAGCATAGCAGTAGGGCTGGCTCTTTTTCAAAGATATTCAGCTTCTGTCCTCATGAAGGGATCCCAGATCTGAGAATTGGCTTAGTAGATCTGGGAAGAGTGTCTAGAAGTCTGTCAAGTACCAAGTTGACATCTATACAGCATGGAATAAATCCCTGGGAATTGAATTCCACAGTCAGCAACTGCACTTTTAAAAGGGAAGCAGTCTCTTGTTGCCATCCTATCCCTGAGTTTTATTATGTTAATTTTGCCAACTTTAGCTCTAATACTTAAGTGTTATCCTCTAGAACAGTGTTCTCAGCCTTCCTAATGCTGCAACCCATTAATATAGTTCTTCATGTTGAGCTGACCCCCAACCATAACATTATTTTCATTGCTACTTCATAACTGTAATTTTGCTACTGTCATCAGAAATCAAGTCTACCCACCTGGGGCCAAGTTAAGGCCCTATGCACCAAGGGAAAGGTTATTCTACAAATAGCACAAAGACCTATGTCACTTGAGAGTCTCTTTGTGACAATGCAGCTGCTTTGGCCTGTGCATCTGCAGTAAGTGCCTCTGACCATGTGTGCTGGACTTAAGGTCCCTCATCCTCCTTTGCTTCAGCCTGTAGATTGGATGGATTGAGCTCCTGTTATCTTTACTAATGACTATGTTTCTGATTGGACAATGGGATTGTAAGAGACTCATTTATTCATCTGAAAAGTGGACGGCAATTAATTTTTCCTTAGGATTTGAATCACTTCCTACTTGAAGAATATCATAACATTTGAATTCCTATTACAAGGCAAATATAGGCTTATGTTCTACAAGATACCAGAACTACTAATCATAATTCAAGCTATTCTCTGATAAATATAATAATGTAATAATGTATGATAAAGATTTTTCTGATAAATATAATAATGTAACCAATAGTACTGGACATCCTTTGGATCCCTGTTGAGGGTGGCAAAGCATTATACACAAAGTTTTCACTGTCCTAATATTATTCACTACTCATGCATCAAATGATTACATTTATCTACAACTCAAATCAAAACTAGGCTGGACATTCCGCTATTAAAAAATTAAAAATAAAATAGGGGAGATGTTGGAACGTGATCCAAAAATGGAGAACTCTGAGTGCTTGTGAGAAGAATATTGCCTCCACCTCCAGAACTCAGGGTTTAAGGGCATGCATGGCCACACTTGGCTTGAGATCTAATAATTCTTTTTTTGAGGGGGTTGAGACAGGGTTTCTCTGTGTAACCTTGGCTGTCTTAGAACTTGCTCTACAGACCAGACTGGCCTCAAACTCATAGAGCTGTGCCTGCCTTTGCCTCCACAGTTATACTACCAGAGCCCAGCTAAGAGCTGATAATTCCTATGAGAGTAGGGACCCTGAGCAGTGAGGGTTGGCTCTGAGAAGAATCAGCATTTCTTTTAAGAACACTCCAGTGGAACTCATTAACGAGGTACATTAGTACCTTTAGAAGGGATAAAGGACTACTTAAATTTTCAAGAAAGGTTCACGGGACTATAGGGATTAATTTTTTCTCAGCCTCATCTGTTTATGCTAAATATTTCCAGCCAGCCCGTTAGGGTCTTATTCTTTCCCCCAGGTGTACCTTTAACTTGGCCTAAGAGTCCTGGCAAATCTGTTCCTTTAATTGATGCAATGCCTCTGTAACATTTATAATCGGTCCCCAAGCATGATCTTCAGGCATATCTGTTCTGTGGCTCTAAAGACTACTTTAATGGATGCACTTTGATTTTCTACTTTATTCTGAGTTATACATTCAAGTCTTTCAATTCATCCTCTTTTCTGTGTAAGCTCTCCAGGGTTATCAGAAAGAGTTGGTCATAACTGCATCCTTTGCAATCATCATCATCATCATAGGGATTAGGTGGTCTGGCCACTTGAATTTGCAAGGCTATACTTAAAATTGCATTAGATTTCAAACCACCGTGGGTGATAATTCAAGTAATCACCATCAGTGCATGCCCCATTATGAGTATCCCATTTCTCATTAGCAAAGAGCTCCTTGCAGATTGAATTCTTTAGGAAAGAGAAATTGAATCTGAATAAGCAGTGCAAAGGATTTAGTGATAAGTGAAACCCACAAAGGAAAGGAGGAAGTTGCAGGGTTGGACAAAGACAAGCAGACAGCAAAGCAATTCCTAACTTTCAACATTTAGGACAACTCACTGTCCCAGTCTCTCAGGCAGAAGGGCACAATGCAATTAACTTTCACAGGCAGTTAGGCTGGTGTCTCTTCAGTCACTGGTACTTTATCAAGAGTTCACAGCAGGGTGGTGGTGGTGGTGGTGGTGGTGGTGGCAGTGGTGCCGCATGTCTTTGATCCCAGCACTCAGGAGGCACAGACAGGTGGATCTCTGTGTAAAGGCCAGCCTGGTCTACAGAGTGACTTCCAGAACAGCCAGGGCTACACAGAGAAACCCTGTCTCAAAATACAAACAAACAAACAAACCAAAACCAGCAATTTCTTGGGAATGCAACAGCAGCTAAATCACCTATGTAAAAGCAAAGCCTCAGGGATGGAGGCAGGGCTCAGCAGCTAGGCACCTGTACTGCTTCTTGCCCAGGGCTTGTGTCCAGTTCCCAGTGCCCATAATCGCCTATAATTCCAGCTCCAGAAGATATGGTGCTTTCTTCTGGCTTCAGGCACTCATATACGAGTTTACACACATCCACAGACATAAAAATAAAAATAAATCTTAGAAAAGAAAGCTGTATTGTAGAGGATGGAATCCTCTTGGAAAAGATACTGAAGAAAGCAGGGGAAGTGTTGACTAGAAAAAGAAAGCCAAGGTGTCACAACCCCCTGGGGGGCTTGTTAAAACAGTGGCTGCTGGGCCCAATTCCCTTGGTGTCTGGCTTAGTAGCTCTGGGTGGGGCTTAGGTAATTTGCATTTCTAACAAGTTCCCAGATGATGCCAAAGCTGTTTGCCTGGAGACCGTGTTTCCAGAATCACGGGTACTGGGCCAGGCGCCAGCCTTTAATCCCAGCACTTGGGAGGCAGGGGCAGGCGGATTTCTGAGTTCGAGGCCAGCCTGGTCTACAGAGTGAGTTCCAGGACAGCCAGGGCTACACCCTGTCTTAAAAAAAAATTTCAAAAAACCAAGAGAGAGAGAGAGAGAGAGAGAGAGAGAGAGAGAGAGAGAGAGAGAGAATGAATCACTGGCACTCTTAAATGTAAGAAGTGGTTCGACAACTGAGGTAGGACCTCAGCAACTGAGATCACAATCACCTAGGTTAACGTACATCCTAGATCCACAGCCTCATGGGATGAGACAGACAAATGGGCACAGAATGTCATGAAAACAGAGTAGAGGATAAGAATGGAAGACTGACAGAGCTTGCTATGTTAGTGATGGCAGGTAGCTCTATAAAGAAACCATTGTACAGAGACCTTAATGAACAGAGAACAGAACTACCAATTGTGACAGTTTATATTAATATTTCCCTAAATTTTTTCCATGCTGAAGATAACGTTAATGGAGAATGTTAACAGATTTAAGAGTGGTGAATTACTAGAGTAATTCAACCAATGGGTCCTTTAGAGCCTGGAATTCCTTTACCTTCGTTATTGCCTGAGGCATGGCCTATGATAGTAATTGATTTAAGAGATTGCTTTTTTACTATTCCCTTGCATGAGCAGGATAGGGAAAGGTTTGCTTTCACAGTGCCTGCTTATAATAATGTTCAATCTATAAAAAGATATCAGCAGAAAGTTCTTCCACAGGAAATGAAAAGCTGTGGACACCGGGATGCAGTTATGGTCGACTCTGATAACCCCGGAGAGCTTATACCGAAAAGAGGACAAATTGTAAGGCTCCACTGTATAATTCAGAATACAGATTAGAACTGAGCAGGAGAGTCTCCTGAAAACTTTGGCCAGTGACCTGAAAAGCACTTATTTTATTGAAAATGTCCTTGCTTAAAATTTCTTACTACACACAACAGAATTAATAACTTAAAACATGTAGTGACATTTTCTAAGAATTCGGGAATCAGGCTGTCTTTAACACAACATAGAAATATTATTATAAGAATGTGCTTTTTGTTTTAATCCCAGGTATAGGTGCGTGGGGCTGCTTCAGAATGTCCACAGCAGCTGACCATGACTTGCCTCCTGATCTAGCTGGAGGCAAATCATGTTTTGACAGCCACAGATAATTTCCGTGTTTGTGCAATGTTTGGAATTCCAGAAACTTTTCAGAGGGTGCATCAATTCAAGGGCCCCCCCGGAGAGGCAGAGTGTGTGTAGTGGTTGGTCTTTTGGGGAGGTTGGTTGAGATTTGTTAGTAGAAGAAACAAAAGGAAAGAAATTAGGTCAGGGATTTTCCTCCAAAGTACTGGCACTAAAGGCAGGAGCCACCACACCTGGCCTTCGGGGCATTTCCTAAGCCCTCTCACCCTTACTGTTGTCTAGTGTTAGGGGGTGAGACCTTGGGGATAAAAGATGAAAAAGAGAAGAACACACAGATTAGCAAACCCAAGCTACATATTAATATTTTAATACATGGTGGAAGAGTAGTATAAGAAGGAAGAGAAGTCCGTGCAAAGAAAGGAGAAGAATATGGTATGTTTCTGGAACAGTTCAAACCCGAGAAGTGGTTTCTTGTCTGTTTTTATATTTATTTGCTTTGAAAGATGAAGAGTGTTTGTGGACAACCTTGAACATAGAGGAGTTGGTTCTCTCTATCCGCCACATGAGTTCCATGGATTGGACTCAGGCTGACAGATTTGGCACCTTTACCTTTACCTACTGAGCCACCTCTCTGGCATTAAGAATTGTTTTGTTTTTATGCTTATTTTTTTGAGACAGAGTCTCATGTAACCCAGGCTTTCCTTAAACTAGTTACTTATAAGGTTGGCCTTGAACTCTGGGCTCTCCTGTTTGTGCCTCCTGACTGCTAGGATCATGGGTGTAAGGGACCACACCTGTTTCCAAACCAAGAAGTTGATATTTTTGTGTTCTTTCTTTTCCAGGACAATAAGTTTCCATTTTTTCTACAACATAAAGTATTACAACACATCTGCAACTTGCATTTTCCCTTGATGATAAATTACAAATATTCATATAATTACAGTTAAGATCTACCTTATTGTTTATAAAGGATGCAGGGTATTTTCTTCTATAAAATGTACAAGATTTTTATTTTGGAAAAAAATCAGTAGTTTTCTTCATTTTCTCCATATCAACAGTTAAATTGTTTCCAGTTCTGTTGTTATTATTGTCGTTGTTAGTTTTTGGATTTGTTTCTCTGTGTAGCTCTAGCTATCCTGGAACTCAGAGATCTGCCCTCCTCTGCTTCCAGAGTACTGGAACTAAAGGTGTACAGTACTAACCCTGCCTCAAGGACCCCAAATATCCTTCATCAGGATGCACACTTTGCATGTATGTGTACTTCAGTATGTACACCTCTGTGCACTAAAATGTGCTGTGTGTTAGGTACCAGGTTACATGTTAAAAACACAATAGTGAGGGTTGGAGGGATGGCTCAGTGGTTAAGAGCACTGACTACTTTTCCAGAGGTCCTGAGTTCAATTCCCAGCAACCACATGGTGGCTCATAACCATCTGTAATGGGATCCAATGCCCTCTTCTGGTGTGGCTGAAGACAGCTACAGTGTACTCACATATATAAAAGAAAGAAAGAAAGAAAGAAAGAAAGAAAGAAAGAAAGAAAGAAAGAAAGAAAGAAAGAAAGAAAGAAAGAAAGAAAGAAAACACAATAGTAAACAAAACAGACAATTCCTTTTCTTATGGACTGTTTGAGTATGGCATAAAAATCATACGATAAATAAAAATGATGAGCAGAGGGAATTATATCAAAATCTGTGAGATGTTGTTCAGCTGACTCAGTGCTCACTCCTAGTACCATTTTGCCCCTCAACTCCTTTTGGGCTCGAGTTTTGGCTAACAAGACTTTAGTGGGTCATAGTAGGCATTATAATGCATGCCCCCTAAAATGACCGTGTCCATATCCTGAGAGTCAATGAATACATTAGATTGCATGCCAAAAGAAGATTAAGGTTGCAAAGACAATGAAAGAAGAATATCAGGGTTCTTAAGTATGTAAGCTAGAGGGCTGCTGACTCAGAAAAGAACACATACTCGCAGAAATGGAAGTGAGGGTCTCAGAGGGTAACTCTGTAGTAAAGGACTTGCATGAAGTACTGGGTTTCATTCTCTGTAGTAAATGAACGTGCACACACACACACACACATACACACACACATACACAAACACAAAGAGAGAGAGAGAGAGGGGGGTATCAGAGTGATATACACATTGGCTATAAAAATGAAAACTACCAGCCAAACATTTTACTCCTTCAAGACAAAGACATTTCCTATGGCTTCCAGAAAAAACTTGGCCCTCCCAACAGTGATTTTTAGCCCATCAAGCTCCACTTTGGATGTCCAGAACTCTAAGATAATATTAATCTCCTATTCCTTGAAGCCACTAAATTTGTGATATGTTGATTATATTAGTAGGAAGAAACCATTGCATGGCTTCTTTGGAAAACTGTTTGCTTTCCTGATGCAGGTACTCTCTCTCCTCTCCTTTATTCTCACCTTGAATAGAGACCTAGCGACGTTGGGAGAAAGGCCAAGAAGGCTGCACATCCACCATCCCTGACATTGTTGTGTGAAACAAGGGTCAGCAGCTCCCACCCTCAACCTTCCTGTGAGGAAATAAGCCCTTATCCAGACAAGAGCATCTCTGAGCCATAAGGCAGAGGCTCCAGGAGCTGGGAGAGACCATTACAGGAACTCGACATAAGCATCAAAGATCTATGTAAATAAAACAGAATTTGAATTTGTCTTTCTTCCCCTTCTGCGCCATCCATTTGAGGCATAGGTTTCCCACCATGCACAGCTTTTTGAGAGTGCACTGTCAAACCTACTAGCTTGAAATCCAAAGACGAAGTATTTGATCTCTGAGGAGGAAATGTTCCATCTTGATGCCTTGGGCAACCATTGCACAGACACCAGTTACCACCCCCCTTCCCCCTCCACCAAAAAGGGAGGGAGGCAAAGATATTTCAAGGTTCCATGCTCTCTCTCACCCACCTACAGGCAGCTCACTGGGGCGGCTCCTCTCACTGTGCCCCAGGCGTCCATTGTTACTGTACTAGTAGTTTCTTACTACAAGCCTTCATGCCTCACTGCCTGAGGGCTTTCTGTCCACAAAACTGTTTGATCAAAATATAAGGTGGGCCAAAGAAATGTCAAGATGTTAAGCACACCAGGAGCAACCCTTAATCAATGACTATTTTTTTCTTTTTTCTTTTTCTTTTTCTTTATTTTTTTCTGAGACAGGGTTTCTCTGTGTAGCTCTGGCTGTCCTGGAACTCACCCTGTAGACCAGGCTGGCCTCGAACTCAGAAATCCATCTGCCTCTGCCTTCCAAGTACTGGGATTAAAGAAAGGTATGCGCCATCACTGCCTGGCTATCAATGACTATCTTTATTTTTTTTTTTTAATGTACTGCTGTGACAAAGTGCCTAGCTGAACAACCTGTATTTTGGTTCAAGATCTTCAAGGCTTGGTCCTTAGTTGGGTGTTTCCATTATTTATGGCTTGTAGTGAGGCAGAACATTATGGTGGGGAGGGCTGGGATGAACAACACTGGGAGAGAGAGACAGAGAGAGAGAGAGAGAGAGAGAGAGAGAGAGAGAGAGAGAGAGAAACTAGGAACAAGATATAGCCTTCTAAGATACATCATTTTAGAGACTTATCTTCTCCCACTAGACTCTGCCTGCTAGTATTTCCAGAGCTTCCCATAGCTGCACTGCCAGCAGGGGGGCCAAGCCCTCAACACAGGTGCCAGTGAGGGACAGAACTACATGAATAGAGGAAGGCAACTTCAGCTTTCTTGTTCTTAGGTGGGAAATGCCAAGGCTCCTTCTTTCTAGTTAGTCTTCCTGAGATCCCAGTGGAGTTGAATGTCATTTGCCCGTAGCATAACCTATTCATTAAACAGCCGTATCATTTTTTTTTCCTTTGTCTCGCTTCCCACCGTTGCTCCCTGGGAATACGTACTAGATAAAACTCTTGTCCTCAGATACTCACCTCAGGGTGTGTTTTAGTCAAAGTAGGACAGTTGGATCAGAAGTGATTCTTTAAAGTAGCTCTTCAAGGTAGAAAAACCTGAAAGAATCTCTACCTACAGCTTTGAAATTTTTGTCACAATGAAAGAACAATCTATAAGAGGATACACGGGAAGAAATTGGGAAGTTTTATTACAAAGTATACACTCACAATGACTATAACCTTCTCAAGACTCAGATTTTCTCTTGGAGGAATGTGTACTAAATTTGTGGGATGCTGAATAAAGTGAGTGACAAGTTTTGCTTGTTTAATTTTAGTTTTATTTCTTTTTAAGGTTCACTTTCATTCTTTTTATTTATGTGTATCTTTCTCTTTCTCCCTCTTCCCCCCACCATGTGTATATGTGTGCGTTTGTACACTGTGTGGATATATGTGTATGGCAAATAGGTGCAGAGGCCAGAAGATGGTATCAAATCCCCTGAAATTGGAGCTATAGACAGTTGTAAGTTTCCATATGGGTGCTGGGAAATCATATTCACACTCTTTCAAAGAGCAGCAGATGTTCTTTAACCGCTAACCCATCTTTCCAACCCATAATTGTTAATAAAACCAAATGGAGTGTTTACTTTAGCAACACACATAAAAATTTGGAGGAATATAGATATTAGCATGCCTCTGTGCAAAAATGTCATTTACATCTATAAAATATTTCATATTTTTAGAAAGTTCACTCAAACTAACAATGAAAAAAAGCTTCTGAGGTAAACTGTAGCATAGTTGACAAAAATTTAACAGATGTATACACAAAATAGAGAACATATATTCTTCTGAGCTCCTCGTGGGAAGTCTCTAAAATAAACCCACATTATAGGCCACAAAGCAAGTCTGAACAAATATTTAAAAAATAGCTTTTACTGTCCTATCAGAACATGGTGAAAATAAACTAAAAATACTGAAAGGCAGTACAGAAATTAGAGAAATATTGGAGACTAAATAATATATTCTTGAACCAGCAATGGATCATTGAAGAAGTGAAGAAGAAAATTGAAAGCACTTCTAGAATCAAACAAAAGCACCATTTCTAGAAACCTTTGGGATGCAATTAAGTAAGTTTTTGTTGTTTTTGGAGATGGGATCTCACTGTGTATCTCATGGGGTCCAACCCTTAGCAAAAGAACTACAAGCAACTAATGACTGCCAAGAGAGGGAGTATTAGTCTTTCCCTGGGTTGAGCCCCTTAATTGATTACCCAATCCCAAGTGATCAGCCATGAAATCATATACACATAAGCAACAGTGAATGGACCCATCAGGCTATGTTATCTATTTGTGTATTTATATGTGTGTCAAGGAAGAAGATGTTTTGAATTAGAAAGGAAATGAAGGGGATATGGGAGGGGTAACAAGGAGTGAACAAGGGGGAAAGGGAAGGGACAGATGATCTATTACATTTTAAATAGAATTTCAAAAAATTTAAAGTCCCTCAATAAACACATCCCGGATCAATGCATTCCCAAATTCTACCAATTTTTTAAAGAAGCACTGACATCAATATACCACAAACTTTTCCCCAAATAAAAAGTGGAGAAAATACCATACCAGTCATCTGTCTTATTACTCTAGCTAAAAAGAAAGAGAAGGGTACAAAAGGAAAGGAAAAAGCCCAAGCATCAGTAGTTTCAGACATGACTCTACTTGAAACACCATGAAGATTCTACAGAAAAGCTATACCTCATACTTACTTTCAATAAAGTAGGATATAAAATCAACATACAAAAATCCATAGCATTTCTGCATACCAGCAATAAACTTGCCAAAAATAGAAATCAGAAAAAAAAAATGGACACGGTAGCTCATGCCTGTGACGCCAACAGGGGCAGAAAGATCTGGATGCCAAGGCCATCCTCCTCTACATAGCATGATCATAACCTGATCTACATACGACTGCCTCAAACAAACATCTCTTTCATAAATCTTTTTTTGGCTTTTTGGATTTGGTTTTTTCGAGACGGGGGTTTCTCTGTATAGCCCCGGCTGTCCTGGAACTCACTCTGTAGACCAGGCTGGCCTCGAACTGCCCAGCTTCATAAATCTTTTTTTTTAAATATATTACTGTCTAGAGAGATGGCTCAGCAGTTAAGACCACTGCCTACTCTTCTAGAGGACACAGATTTGGTTCCCAGTACCCATATGGCATCTCACCACTGTCTAAGATATCTGCTGCCCTCTTCTGGACTCTGTAGGCACGACCTCTACACAATGGACAGACAGATAAGCAAGATTTAAAAAAAAAAAAGTTCACACAGTTGAAATGGCTATCATCAAAACAAATGACAAACAAATGCCAGTAAGGTTGAGGACAAAGAGGAACATTTATACATTCATTGGAATGTAAACTGGCATGCCTACTATGGAAATCATATTACACTGATACTTGTACATCGACATTTATCGCTGGAGTATTTGAAATAAGCAGGAAGTAAACTAGCCTAAGTGTCTATCGATGAATAATGGGCAAAGAAAATATGGTACAAATCTCAATGCAATTTTTCACCCATAAAGAAAAATGAAATGCCATTTGCAGATAAATGGGTAACTAGGAATATGCATGATAAGTGAAATAACTCAGACCCCAAGAGGCAAATACTTCCTGTTTTCTCTCATACAAAAAATCTAGATTTAAACATATATGGATGGTGCTAGGTGTGTATGAGTGAGATCCTGAGAATAAAAAGATCCCATGGGAGGAGGATAGTGTGGAAAGAGAAGTAACATGGAAACAGGAAGTGTGGCTCTGCAAGGGGAAAACAGGTATATGGGGAAAGGTATCAGAGCAAAGTTAGGAAGAACAGAGTTCACAAAACCGTACCTATGGGCTCCTGAGATGACTTGGCTGGTTAATGTGCTTGCCTGTGAGCCTGGTGACCTAAGCTTGATTCCCAGAAACCACACTGAGAAAGGACACACTGACTCCTGTAACTTGTTCTGACCACATTTAAGCGCATTTGCCTTGGCATACTTGTGCCGCACTCCTATACACATAAAATAAATAAATGTAATTTTAAAATCTGTAAATATAAATGATTTTGAAATGTATGAGAATCCAGGTTTTTTTTTTAATTATAGCATAAAATAGGAGATCTAAAAATGCTAGAGGAGGGAAGGCTAGGGAGATGGCTCAGTGGTTAAGTGCACTGTCCTGAGTTCAATTCCCAGTGACCACATGGTGGCTCACAACTATCTGTAATGGGATCTGATGCCCTCTTCTGGTGTGCGTCTGAAGACAGCTACAGTGTGTTCACATATAATAAATAAATAAATCTTTGGGCCTGAGAGAGCAGGGCCTGAGTATAGTTCCCAACAACCACATGATGGCTCACAACCATCTGTACAACTACAGTGTACTCATACACATAAATAAATCTTTAAAAATTCTAAAGGGATGGGTGGCCCAGAAGTTGAGCACAGTTGCTGCTGTTCAGAGGACCAGAATTCAGCTCCCAGTGCACATGTCAAGCAGCTCATAACAATCTGTAACACCTCTGTTCAGGGGATTTGATACCCTCTTCTGATCTCCAAGTGCACTTACACTCATATACACAGAGACACATGCACATAATTAAAACTAAAATAATTGCTGGTGGGATTGCAAGCTAGTAAAATCCACTCTGGAAATCAGTCTGGCGGTGCCTCAGAAAACTGAGAACCGAGCTATACCACTCCTGGGCATATACCGAGAAGATGCTCCAACATATAGCAAGGACACATGCTCTACTATGTTCATAGCAGTCTTATTTATAATAGCCAGAAGCTGGAAAGAACCCAGATGTCCCTCAATGGAGGAATGGATACAGAACATGTGGTATATTTACACAATGGAATACTACTCAGCCATTAAAAACAATGAATTCATGAAATTCTTAGGCAAATGGATGGAACTAGAAATTATAATCCTGAGTGAGGTAACCCAATCACAAAAGAATACACATGGTATGCATTCACTGATAAGTGGATATTAGCTCAGAAGCTCTGAATACCCAAGACACAATTCACAGATTACATGAAACTCAAGAAGAAGGAAGACCAAAGTGTGGGTGCTTCCAGCCCTACTTAGAAGGAAGAACGAAACAATCATGGGAGGGAGAGGGAGGGAGAGACTTTTGAGGGAGAGAGGAGGGGAGGGAAAAGGGGGGCAGGATCAGGTGTGGGAGGAAACAGGGAAAAAGTACAAGGGGGTCAGGAATTTGAACAGAGGTGTGTAGTAGTGGGGGATGAGGAACTGGAGGTAGCCACCAGAAAGTCCCAGATGCCAGGAAAGAAGACGCCTCCCAGGACCCAACAGGGATGAGATTAGCTGAAATACCCAACAAAGTAGAGGGAGAACCTGTACAGGGCTTATCCAGAGGTTAGGCAAGGCCCGCAGTTAAGGGATGGGACCACCCACCATTCCCAAAATTTTAACCCAGAATTGCTCCTGTCTAAAGAAAATACAGGGACTGAGTGGAGCAGAGACAGAAGGAAAGGCCATCCAGAGACTGCCCCACCTGGGGTCCAGGTGGCTCAAATCCACCAATAATGATAGCGGATGCCTTCCTCTGTTATGCAGGTGTACATGCAAATAGAGCACACATGTGCATAAGATAGATAAATACATCTTTAAAAACAAAAACAACAACCAGAACCCACTAAGCTAGCTGGTATCATTGTCATAGAGGTCCAGAACATGGGACATCTATGAACTTTCCCTGTTTGATTTCAACCCAGTCAAGTCAATGTTGAAATAAATAGTCAGGACTCCTCAGTAAGTTGAGCAGCTGGGGCTCTCTTGACCTCAGGAGACATGTAGTCAAATTCTGTTCATGGGCTCAGCTCAGCCCATCCCTCCCCAAATATTCTTCTGTTTTTAATTAGCATATAAAATAATGGGTTTTAGCATGGTATTTTCACACATATTTCAGTTCTGTGGCGCCTCTCCCTATTCCTCTTCTCCCCACCACCCACACAGAGGAACCTTACCTCTGCTTTCCTAACACATATTAAAAAACCGCCCTTGGCCCCTTGCCATTAGTGGTGGTGTAGATCTTGAATCCCAGCACTCAGGAGGCAGAGGCGTGCAGGTAACCTGGGAGTCTGAAGCCAACCTGATCAACACAAAGAGTGCCACTTCCACCAGGGCTACATAGTGAGACCCTGTCCCAGAAAATCAAAACAAAATCCAAAAATGAAAAGTTAAAAAGAAATGTTGCCTTTAATTCTGGCAGACCTCAATCTAACAGAACAAGTTTTTTAATTTAAAAAAAAGTAGCCCCTTTAAGATATCATTTTGTCACAGTTGCCTACCTTGTTTAGAGACAATACAAGGAAGGTTGGCATCAAAATAGTTTTATTTAAAGGCCTCATGCTGGCAGACAGCCCTCTGAGCATTACTTATTTTTGCTTAATATATCATTTCACAGATCTGAAATATCCACTCTGCAGATTCATGCACATGTATTCCAATTGCAAAACGATTTTACAAATTGCATATAGATAAAAAAAAAAAAGGTAGATATTTTAGTACGATGAATTTACCTTTTTGAGTGTAGCTTTTGCTTTGCGGCTTCTAGTTTGTGTGTGTGTGTGTGTGTGTGTGTGTGTGTGTGTGTGGTGTGTGTGTGTGTGTGTGTGTGTGTGTGTGTGGTGGGTGTGTGTGTGTGGCGCGCGCATCTGCATGACCATACTTCAAAGGAGTCTCACAATTCCATTGGATGGAGTGCAAGTAGCTGTACTGGCTACCTGCTGTTCCTTCTTCCAGGGTCCATCTCAGTGTTGTGAGCTGAGGTCATCCTCTCAGGATGTTCAAGGCAAAAGATGAAATGAGAGGAAGTGCTGGGGTCTGACATTTGCTGTTCAATGCGCTGCTCCTCTGAGGGGCAGCGATTGCCTCCCAATTCCCCGATGAGGCAGCAGAGCCATGCAGGTGTGTGCTGCACACTCCCCGCGCACCCTGCCCCTCTTTTCACAGGTTATTCCTCTAAAACTAGTCTGTGCTCTTAACATATTTCCCAGAGAAGCCAGCCAGTGACAGATTTTTGTCTCTGGGTTATTTCAGCTTTATCTTTCATTAATTGCCTGTTTGTCTTTGATTTTGATAAGTCGTTGTTTATGTGCTCTTAGCAGATTCCAGAGTTTTCATGTTTTCAAATTTGTTTTTAACAATAAAAGCATTTACAGTAATGGGTTATTACATGCTGTGAACTTGAATGTTTTTAGGTCACTCTCCTACTTTCCAAGTCTCCACAAGCCATGTCTCCCAAACTGTGCATCAGAAGCATTCTGCCGTGCTGAGATGATAGCTCAGTTAGTAAAGTGCTTGCCTAGCACGCAGAAAGCACTGGGTTCAATATCCAGAACCATAGAAACTGAGTATGGTTTTAGGACTAAGCCCAGAACTAGGATGATAGAAGCAAAGGGAGTTAGAAATCCAAGGTCATCATCCATGGCCTCATAGCATGTTGAGACCCTGTCTCAAACACAACAATGGAAAACATACAAAGTAAAGTGAGGCACAGACTTATTAATGCTTTTGCTTTTGAATTCTTTGTTTGTTTGTTTTTTTTTTGAATTTGTTCCCCCCCCCCCCAAACAGGGTTTCTCTGTATAGCCCTGGCTGTCTCGGAACTCACTCTGTAGACCAGGCTGGCCTCGAACTCAGAAATCCCCCTGCCTCTGCCTCCCAGAGTGCTGGGATTACAGGTGTGCGCCATCACCGCCCGGCTCTTTTTTTTTTTTTTTTTACTTCATAAGACTTACTTGCTGAACTTGGAATGTGACTCAGCGGTGTGTCATGTGTATAACCTCTATGTGAACCTGGTTTCAATTCCTAGTGTTCCAAAACAAGAAAAGAAAAAAACACATGGAGACTTAATTGGCATACATTACAGACTTGTGATTTCAGAGGAGTTTCATGCATTTAGGCACAGCCTGATTTGCTTCAAAAGACTGCAAGCAGTGTGTCCACTCAGGGTCTTTCACAGGCTATAAAGTGCGTATGATCTCAGCTCAAGACTCATCTGGGGTAGGACCTAATTTACATGGTTGTTGGAGGCTTCTGTTCCTTGCCAGGTGGCTCTCTACAACAGTCACCACATAGAAAGAGTCAGTCACAAAGGAGAACAAAGAATAGAAGTTGACTTTCATGTTCTGGGCTTCTCCAATTTGCTAAAGTCAGTTTTACTAGTCTGAACACACACAGAGCGAAGATGGAAAGGTGTTTGTTCATTCTGTAGGAGGAGGTCTCACTATGTAGATCTGGCTGTCCTGGAACTCATTCTGTAGACCAGGTTGGCCTCAAATTTACAGAGATTTGCCTGCCTCTGCCTACTGAATGCTGGGACTTAAGGCATGGGCCAATATGTCTGGCTTTGAAAGGATTTTCATAAGACCATGAATTCAGGGCTAGTGAGATGGCTCAGTGGTTAAGAGCACTGACTGCTCTTCCAGACATCCTGAGTTCAAATCCCAGCAACCCCAAGGTGGCTCACAACTATCTGTAATGAGATCTGATGCCCTCTTCTGGTGTGTCTGAAGACAGCTACAGTGTACTTACATATAATAATATTTTTTTAAAAAAATCTTTAAAAAAAAAAAAAGACCATGAATGCCAGTAGCTGAAGAATCAATAGAAGCCTTTGTTGAATCAAACAGCTGAATAGAGGAGTTTTAGTTCTTTTCTCTCAACATTTTGGAGTTGGTATTTGTGGCTATTCTTGGTTGTCAACTTTACTATGTCTGGAATTAACTAAAGCTCCAAATGAGGCACACCTGTGAGGGGTTTTTGCTTAATTGTAAATGGAAGGTCCACTCATAATTTGTATTTTTGAGGTGGAAAGACACAGCTTTAATCCAGATCTTTTGAGGTGGGAAGGACCCAGCTCTAATCTTGGCCATACCTTCTGCTAGAAGTCTATATAAGGACATGGAAGAAGGGAGGCTTTACTTTTACCCTGTACTTGCTTTTGCCTTGCTAGCAAGTCCATTCCTTCACTTGAATTAGAACCTGTGAAGAATTCTTCAGAATTCTGGCATATACTGAAGATCAGTTGAGACATCCAGCCTTGAGTACTGAACAACTAATGGCCACTTGGACCTTCTATTCATAGGCAGTCGCTGTTGGCTTAGCAGACACTGCCTATATGCCATCCATATATATTCCATCCATATTCTAATATATACTTGGAAAAGACATATTCTAATATATTATTCATTCTATAAATTCTGTTCTTCTAGAGAACCCTAATACTGTAACCCACTGTTTTGCAGCCTTTGTGGTGTGGATAAAAGATCTAATCCTAATTCATTTTTCTTGGCAGATGTCTCAGTTACAGTCCAGCTAGAAAATAGAAGCCTATCCAGGTAAAATAAAAAGAATAGATGAGGAGGTAGAGGCGGTAAGATGACAAGCTTGAAGCCAGCCTGACCTACACAATGAGACTGTTTTGAAGACTAATTAAAAGTAAATATGATAGGGCCTACAAGGTTGCTAAGCAGATAAAAGCCTTTATCTCAAAAGCTGTCCACAACCTGGGATTGATTGCTATAACCTACCCTAGAAGGAGAGAACCGATTCCACAAAAATGTCCTGATATCCACATGCTCACTTTGGTACTGGTGCCCATACACACACACACACACACACACACACACACACAAAACCACCACCACCACCGCCACCACCACAAACAACAATAAGTTAAAATATATAAAATAACTGGACATGGTAACACATGCCTATCATCCCAGCACCAGAGAAGCAGATGTAACAGGATCAAAATTTCAAGGTCATATTTTGCTGCATAGGCCAGCCCCAACTACTCGAGACCCTGTCTCAAAACAAACAAACAAGCAAACAAACAATATAACCCTCCCCAGAGAATATAGCAATTCAAAGAATAAATTACACAAAGAATATAATAACTGATAAACCAAAGAGGGACAATGTGGAACATTCCTTAAATAGAAAGTTAAAACGAAGTAAAAAATAATATTCCTGGAGCCCAAGGTGAAGGTTATACAATGGAAGTTTATGTGGCAGTATCTGAGTTGCTGTAGACACTAGCCAGAGGCACTGAGGGAGAGAAAAAGACAAAGTCTCTTGCCTTCTCCTGGATCTCTGTCTCCAGCCTTCCACCAGAACTTCCTGCTACCCAAAGCCAGCTGCCAGACACAAAGTGTTCTTTGTGTCTGAAGCTTATAAGACCTTCTCTTTATCTGAGAATTTAGGGAGTTCTCAAGGGTAGGTTTGTGTGTCTTTTGTTTTCTTTTTGTGTTTTTTTTTCAATATGATGCATGATATTCACTGAACACCTTCAGTTGGTAAACTCAGCTCTCAGTTCAACCAAGGGAAACTTTCTTCTGTTGTTAATAAATTATTAGTTAACTCTCTTCCTTGCTCTCCCTTTGCTCTTTTGGACTCTTAATGTTTTCCATGACAAGTCTCTAGAATCTGTTCTGTATTTTTTAATCCCTCATGATTTTTACCTCTTTGAAAGAGCTGCTAAATGATATTTCTCTTATTTGATCTTCCAGATTATTGAATTGTTTCTGGGGTATACATAATCCCTTTCTTTTTCAGTTTATGTATTTTTTATTTTTAAAGATTTTTAAAACAAATTTTATGTATATGAGTCTTTTGCCTGCATGTAATGTGTGTGTACCATATTGCCTAGTGCCCACAGAGGCCGGGAGAGGGACTTGTCTCCTCTAAGACTGGTGTTGAGGTGTTTGATAGACATCATATGGATGCTTGGAACTGCATCTGGGTCCTCTGGAAGAGCAGTCAGTACTCTAACTACTAAGCTATCTCTCTCTCTAGCCCCACCCCTGTACTTTTTTCATTTAAATGTGTGTGTGTGTGTGTGTGTGTGTGTGTGTGTGTGTGTGTGTTCTGAGAACACATCCTTGAGAACTCACATAACTTTTCTGTTGCTTCATTTGACTGGTTTGTATATCACACATGCAAATACACATGCTATATGCCAGGCTCTTTTCTAAATGTTTTACAAATATTAACTCGTTTAATCAGTTCATATTTTACTCTGCCTCATCCTGTAGTGCTACATCAGTAGAAGCCACTTTTCTAGTTATTCAAGTTAGTCTTCCTTTATCTAGTTGATACAACTAGAATGAGTCATTCTCCTTTGCTAGGTCATGACTTGAACTTCTTGCAGGTGTGACAGATTATTTGAGTCCCATATGCAGTGATTAGCCAGTAAATAGTAGAAGACTTACCAGCATTAGTTCACGATTTGATGAAAAGCCATTATCCCTCTGCTGAAACTTAAGGAATTGTCTTTTCCTCAGGTTCCTCAGAAATTAAGTCACAATCTCTTCAAATCACAGCAGCTAAAAACAACTCTGGCCAGCTATCGAGTATCCTTTAAGGCCCATCATAGTCATCAGAATCAGACAGGCACCCTACGACCTCAGGAAATCTGGTAAGTAAGTCTATATTGCACACTAAGGATAATTTTCTTGAAGAACCACAGCTGACTCCCATCATCCTAAGTATCATATGCTGTATTCTCCATACCACCCCAGGGCTCTCTTCAAGCACTAAGTACCCTGGAAAGTTTGGCCACTTGAGTGAAGCAGCTTAGGGAAAAGATTGCCTAAGTGTTGTGAGCTGTCAACTTGGCTACACACAATCGTTGGCTAGACACTCCTCAGATCTGTATTCCATCCTATAAGTGCAGCCTTAGATACACCTTGCAGGCTCCATCATTTATGTCAGCTGTGGAATCAGTCACAAACAGGATTCATTGATAGATATGTGGGCCATGTGTTTAAGCTACCATTGTGCCAGGGAAATGTTAGTGATCCCCTAAAAACTGACAGGAGCCGATCTTATGCAACTCACAGCAGGGTCTTTATTCTATTTGAACTAGCTCCAGTCCCCCCAATGCACCTCTGTCACATAGGATGGTTTTGGTGGTGGGGGAACCCCAAATGTCTATCAAGGCAAGGCTTTATAGTAAGCAGCAAGCCAAAAGTATATGTGCAAGCATCTAGTTGGAAAGCTACCATGGCCTTTAACATAATTGGCTGGTGCTGGGAGTCATATCATAAACTTAATTTCTGCTCCCCTCTGCATTGGTGGTCGTTAGGCAGGGGTGGGCTTGTAACCTGGAGTGCAGATTTGTTGGGGGAATAACCTGGTCTGGGGGAGGCACTGGTCTTGTTGAGGGTGTAACCTGGAAACCCTGGTCTTGTTGGGAATTAGCCTAGAGACTGGAGCTAGGCTCGTGTTTTGTTGGGCGGCAACTTGGAAACTAATGCTAGGTACCAGCCTGTTAGTTTACCTGAGTTCAAACTTAGGTCAGGTTCTCTAAAATGGAGTCTGAACTTAAAAGATTTGGTATCTCACTAGTATCTTCTCAAATTTGAGGATAAAATCCCTGTTTTTTCCTTTACTTTAAATGCTATAGAGACCTTGCATCAGTGTTAATTTGAAAAAGAAGAATGCAGGAAAATCTAATAGCTGTCTGTTTTCTGAGAGTTAGAAATGATCAGCATCTTAATGACTAACCTGAATTCCCCAAGGCAAGATTGGCAATCTGAAAGATTGGGGTCAGACAGGTAACGACATGAAGAGTCAGGAGCAGGTGCGCAATCACTCATGGGATCCGTAGTAAGAACTGGGATGGCTTCCAGATCATAGGCTACTGAGCTCAGAATACACTGCAATAAAGAAGAGCCAGCATATTTTAAAAGGTTGGTTTTATCTTTGTTTATGTATCTGTGTCTGTGCCTCTGTGGATGCATGTGGGCACAACAGGACATCAACTACTTTGAACCTGAAGTTACAGGTGATTGGGAGCCTGGGTTCTGGGAACCAAATTCTGGTCCTCTGTAAGTGCTCCAAGTTTTCTTAACCACTGAGTAATCAATCTATACCCCCACCTCAGTGTTTGTGTGTGTGTGTGTGTGTGTGAGAGAGAGAGATAGAGAGAGAGAGAGAGAGAGAGAGAGAGAGTTTGAGGGTATGAGGCCAGGCAGAGCAACTCAGGAGAGGTCCAAGAGAAGCTAGATTGAACTAGTCAGCTTAGAGAGGAGTCTGAGTCAGAACAGCTGAGTGGAGCCATCCATTCCGAGCTCAGAAAGATCTAGAAGGGGTGAGCTTATTCAGCAGTAAGTCTCAACGGCTAAAAACGTTCTAGGCCTAGATAAGATTGTACCGTGGCTAGAGGCTTCCAGTTCTAGGCCTAGGTTAGCAAGACTGAGGCAGTAAGCCTCTGAGACAACCATTAATACAGGAGAATACAAGCTACTTTTACTTGTGTGTGTGGAGGCCATAGGAGGCTATCCCTGTCTTATCACTGTATACTTCATTCCTTTAAGACAGAGTCTCTTGCTGAGTTTAGACCCAGGCCAGTCACCAGCAAGCATTGATGAACCTCCTGTCTCTGTTTCTGAAAGAGCTGGGGTTACAGGCATTCATGACTATTCCTGATTTTTTTTGTCTTTGTTTATTGTTGGGACTAGGGAAACAGACTCAGGTCCTTATGCTAGTGCAGAAAGTACCCTTGCCCACTGAGGCCTCCACATTCTCTGTTAACAATACAAATGCCATCCAAATACTGCCTTCATCAGATAGAAAAAGCCTAACAAAAGGTTGGAACAACACCTCCACTCCTTTGTCTATTAAAAAGTTAAACCAATTTGTAGCTCCATTGAGACCTGTCATTAACATCACCATTGTAAATGCTAGACCAGCTTTCAGTGCACCAAGCAAAAGTACTTATTCAAACCAAAACCATCATTATACCATTATTTAGTTTACTAGGAAACAGTCTTAATAGAATCATAACTTACGTTCATACCAGAACATAACTCTTCCTAGGTAACCCCATTGTATCACTTTCTCTTGGATGATACCACTTCTCCTGGTATAGATACTACCAAGTAACCTCAGAAGGCTTTTAAAGCCACCAAATACTAAACACATGTACTGGCGGCAGGTTTTTTGTGTCAACTTGACACAGGCTGGAGTTAACACAGAGTAAGGAACTTCAGTTGGGGAAGTGCCTCCATGAGATCCAGCTGTGGGGCATTTTCTCAATTAGTGATCAGGGGGGAGGGCCCCTTGTGGGTGGTGTCATCCCTGGGCTGGTGTTCTTGGGTTCTATAAGAGAGCAAGCTGAGCAAGCCAGGGGAAGCAAGCCAGTAAGAAACATCCCTCCATGGCCTCTGCATCAGCTCCTGCTTCCTGACCTGCTTGAGTTCCAGTCCTGACTTCCTTTTGTGATGAACTGCAACGTGGAAGTGTAAGCTCAATAAACCCTTTCCTCCCCAACTTGCTTCTTGGTCATGATGTTTGTGCAGGAATACAAACCATGACTAAGACAACATGTAAGAGGCCTTGCTTGCCCTGATGAGAGCCTGTATGTATTCATAATTTCTCCACCAAGGAACAGACCTGTCAATATTTTGAATCATTGCCAATCCAATAGCTCAAAGGAAGTGTTTTTGCTTTTTGTGTCATTAATTATTAGTAATGTTCAGTGTCTTTCATACAGTTATTAGCTATCATATGTTGGCCTATCTTTTATTGATTGATAAGGGTTCTTTCTTTAAACAAATGTTTTTCTGTCATCTGTAGTGCAGGCATTTATGTCCATTTTTTTTTACTTTTAAGTCTCACATTTTACAATATGTAGGTTTACTTTTGCCCTAGTGTGCACTTAAATTTGTGTATTTTGCCTTTCTTTTTCTTTAATTTTTTTTTATTTATTTTTTTTTGAGACAGGGTTTCTCTATGTAGCCCTGGTTGTCCTGGAACTCACTCTGTAGACCAGGCTGGCTTCGAACTCAGAAATCTGTCTGCCTCTGCCTCCCAAGTGCTGGGATTAAAGGTGTTCGCCACCACCGCCCAGCTGTATTTTGCCATTTGAGTTTCTGGCTTTGTGTTATGTTTGCAAATGCCACACTACCTTTTTCCTCTTTATAATACTTTTATGTTCCCATTAATTAAATCCTCAAGATGTTTGAATTTATTCCAGAGTAAGAAAAGCATCCCTAATTTTTCAAAATACCAGACAATTTTAAACCAGATTGGCTTAATTTGATACTTTTACTATTGGTTTCAAAATACTACCTTTACCAACATCTAAATTATCATATCTATTAAATTTATTTATTTTATCATATATTAATCGAATGATATGATTAAAATTTCTACTTACTTACAGTTTGTTTTAAAGTATAGTAGACGTTGACTTCCTTTTGTGTATGTGTGAGGGTGCATGACAAGATTTTCATTAACTTTATGAATCAATTTGGGGATAACAACTTTGTAAAATTTGGTCCTTAAATGTTGCTTTGAGTTAACTTTAGTTTCCTTTATACAGATGCTGCACACTGTCCTTTCTTCGTTGGATTTTATTTTTATGTTAGTTGTTTCTTTCATTAATGTCACAAATGCCTGAGATAACTACCTTTAAGTGACATTTGTCTAGGTCCCTGTAGAGCAAAATGGAGAAAGCAGAAAGGTTTCTTTTGGTCCATAGTTTTGGAGAGATTTTGAGTTCATTTGGTTTTCATTTGGTTTTTTGAGTCAGGGTTTTCTATAGTCTGGCCTGATCTTGAACTTACTACTGGCCTAGAGTTTCTGATCCTCCCCAATGCCTAGGATTGCAGAGTGCACACTGACATTGGAGGTTTCAGTCTGTGGTAAATTTGGTTCCATTGTTTATGTGCCTGTGGCAAGGAACAGATGGTAGAAGAAACCTCGGCGCTCGGGACAGCTAAAGAGTGACAAAGGACGAAGAGGAATGGGCTCCTTACACCCTATTGATGGGCACATTCTCAGTGAGCAGAAGGTCATGCTCTAAGAACAAACTCTTACTGTGTTTTACCACCTCCCAATAGCAGCAAGTTGGGCAAGAAGCTTTTAAAAACAGAAGCTTTTGAGAAACATTTTAGATCCAAAACGTAGGTCCAATAATATTCTGGGCCATGGTCACTTTTATCAGACGCTAGAGTAAACTGTCTCTCATTGCTTTTGAAATGAGAGCTGTGTGTGCGTGTGTGTGTGTGTGTGTGTGTGTGTGTGTGTGTGTGTGTGTGTGTTGTTTAGGGGATGTTTGTTTAATATTGTTTTGTTTTGATATTGCTCAATGAGGGAAGAAAATCAAAATATTGGGTATTTTATGTCATATGGGAAATTAGATTCAGTATCTTTTTCTGTCACTCTGTCTGTCTGTCTCTGTCTGTCTTTGTCTCTCTCTGTCTCTGTCTCTCTCTCTCTTTCTCTCTCTCTCTCTCTGTGTATGTGTGTGTGTGTGTGTGTGTGTGTGTGTGTGTGTGCAAGCAGGAAAAGCCGGGCAGTGGTGGCACACGCCTTTAGTCCCAGCACTTGGGAGCAGAGGCAGGCAGATTTCTGAGTTTGAGGCCAGCCTGGTCTAAAGAGTGAGTTCCAACCAGGGCTATACAGAAAAACCCAGTCTCGAAAAATTAATTTTGGGGACTGGAGAGATGGCTCAGTGGTTAAGAACACTGACTGCTCTTCCAAAGATCCTGAGTTCCATTCCCAGCAACCATATGGTGGCTCACAACCATCTGTCATGAGATCTGATGCCCTCTTCTGGTGTATCTGAAGACACTACAGTGTACTCACATATAATAAATAAATAAATCTTTTTTTTAAAAAAAGCAGGAAAATTGTTTATATGGAGTTAGGGAAGCAGCAAAAGGTGATGAGCAGGGACAAGGGAGGGTAGTGGAAGGGCATATATATATGTGTTTCAATATATATAATTTAAAAAAGAAACGTCATAGAGGAACATGCCTTTTATTATAAGAAAAAAGTTTTACAGGAATAAAGGGGGATATGCTATTTTCCATAAGGTGGTCAGGAAAGCCCTTCTGATGGCAGGTGAGATTTGAGCCAAAATGTGGAATTGGACAAACCAGCTTGGAGGTGTCTTAGTAAAGAACATTGCAAGCCAGGGAGAGGGAAACCTTGAGGCGCAAGCATACTTGGCCCATCTGAGGAATAGCCAGCTGCTAGCTGACTGCAGTCTTCATGATAAGATCTGAATTGTAACCAGGGAATCAGTTATGTAAGTTGTTGATGGCCACAAATTCATTTTGATTGGGTTCATAAGCCACGGGGGGGGGGGGGGAGGGGGGGGGGAGAGCAAGTAGAGGAATGAAATGTCTGATTTATTGTTAGATAAGATTATGTTCACTTGCACTGTAGTAGCACTGGTGGTGCATACCTTTAGTCCCAGCACTCGGGAGGCAGTTTGAGGCCAGTTTTGAGGTCTTCAGAACTGTGTTCCTAGGACAGCCACAGTTACACAGAGAAACCCTGTCTTGAAAAACAAAACAAAACCAAACAAACAAAAAAAAAAAGATCAAAAGATTATGGTCACTTTTCTGGGACCAACAGCTTGTGGTCAGAACACAGAGCTGTGAATGCAACCTGTCTATACAGAGGGGGGCACTTAACCAAATTCAAGGCATTTGTTATGAGAGAACTATACCAGAAATATAGGAGACAAAACTGTGTCTTTCTATGATGTCAGGATTTACTGAATAACAATAAATTCACTAAGATCAGCAGTTTCAATGACAACAATTTTCTAGGTAATCCTGCCTACCTTAGTAATTGGGCTGAGATATATTTTCTTATTCTAATCTTAATTATTAAATAAATGATACATAAGGGAAGGCAGAGATGGCATCATTCTTCCAGAGGGCCAGAGTCCAATTCCCGCCATTCACATTTGGTGGTTCACACCTCTTGCATTTCTAACTCCAGTAGATCCAACTCCTTTGGTAACCACAGACATGTGCACTCAGTGTACACATTCATACACACCACACACACACACACACACACACACACACATGCACAAAAAATTTTACAAATAATTTTAAGAGAGTAAGTAATAAACTAACTCTCATACTCTACTTTAAAAGAGTAGATATTTCTGATATATGCATATATGCATTTACAACATAAGTACAAAAATGTTGTAAGCAGATTCAGTAGTACACTGATATGTTAATAGAATCTGGAAGGAGCTGTTACTGTGGTCCATAGCAGGGTGGAGTCCAGGCTGTGAGGTGACAGCAGAACAGAGAGTAGGCTCAGGTCCTGACAATAGGTAGATGAGCAGGCAATTGAGTAGACCAAGTCACACACACACACACACACACACACACACACACACACACACATGAGAGAGAGGGAGAGGGAGAGGGGGGAGGGAGAGGGAGAGGGAGAGAGAGAATACAGTGATACAAAACTATAATTCCAACACTAGGGGAACAGGAGTAATATGGTTAGTGCATGGCATGTCTGAACTAGCCTGGGCTGTGTAGTGAGTTCCAGGCCCATTAGGACTATAAAACTCTGATGCAAAAATACAGCTCACAGCTCAAAGGAAATAAGAATTTATTCTGGAGCCAAATATGTGACCCTGACCCAGGAGCCCAGACTCGTTATTACAAATATTATGTTCCGATGTAGTAACCGTTTCATAAAGTTTTAGAGTAATAGAACAAAGACAATCGTAAATCAAGATACTTTAAATACAATAGTGGAAAAATCAGATAGTCCAGTTACAGCAAAACAAGGCAATTTGTAATAGGCTGCAGATGTTATCTGGCAGAATTCTTAGCCCTTGGGTTCCAAAATGTATTTAAGTACTAGTCACAAAGAAGTTAGGTCACACACATAGGTAGTTAATAAATGGCTATTTAGGGGACTAAGATAGTCCAAGATAATTTTGACCCAACCTGTAACATTCCCATTCTCAATCATCCTTATAGAATGTTTAATACAAGTATAGCTTTTTGTTATTTTTGAGATTGTATTTTAATTACATTTCTGCCTTCCCTTTCCTCCCTCCAAATCCTCCCCTATTCCCCTTCAAATTTATCGACTCTTGTTCCTCAGTTGTTACTGCATACATACATACATGTGTTTGTATATACATATATATTCCCAAATATAACCTGTTGAGTTCATATAAGGTTACTTGTATACATGTTTTCAAGGTTGACCATTTGGCACTGGCCAACCAATTGCTTTGCTCTTCCCTGGGGAGAGCCACCTCCCCTACTCCAAGTTTTGATCAGTTACCTGTAGATCTTTATGTTGGTAGAGACTTTGTGGGCTTCACCCCACCCCATGTACTCCCCCCCCTACTCCATGCAGTGTGACATGCTCCTTTGTGTGGTTCTTATTCAGCACATGATTATTCTGACATGTTGGTGAGACTTTATGGGTATAGCTTTTGATGTTACTAAGACACAGTCTCACAGCAAACTCCCTGATCCTCTGGTTCTTACAGTCTCTCTGTCCCCTTCTTCAGAAATGTTCCCTGGGCCTTTGATGTGAGAGCATTTTTGTAGATGTATCCATTAGGACTGGGTTCCACAACTCTTCATTTGATTGTGTTTTTCTGTGGTGGTCTCCATCTGGTAAGAACATGACTTTTTTCTTGGGAACTTCGGTTCACAATAGTGAGAACTTAACCATACAAGAGAAAAGAAAAGTAGGTTATAAGGAAGTGACTGCCCAGCTACAATTGTATGTCAGTGGAATATATTTGAAAAACTAATACAGGTGGTGGTGGTGGTGGTGGTGGTGGTGGTGGTGGTGGTGGTGGTAGTGGCGGCGGCGGCAAGCCTGTAATCCCAGCACTCTGGGAGGCAGAGGCAGGCAGATTTCTGAGTTCAAGGCCAGCCTGGTCTACAGAGTGAGTTCCAGGACAGCCAGGGCTATACAGAGAAACCCTGTCTCAAAAAACCAAAACAAACAAATAAATAAATAAATAAAAATAAAATAGTTTCCCATGACAGCATTTACTATCAGTTAGTGAACAAAGTTTTTTTTTAATTGTAATTTTTAATTGGAAAACAAATATACAACTTGGAATGGATTTGAGGCAAATTGTTCCATAAGAAGATTTTCTCTAAGTGGCTAAACAAAGTTTAAAAAGCAAGTAACAATAAAAGAAAATGTTTCTGGTACAATAACAGCAGTACAAAAAAATAGTCTCCAAGTACCTGTATAAAACACCCCTTTGAAGTACCTATTGCTAACTGTCCACAGTCCACACAGAGTTACAGCTCCACACTTCAACAACAACATGCTGACAGTTCCTAAAAGCTACTTAAAAAGGGCATAACTCATATGTTCCCTCATTTGACCAACTCCATCTAAGTTTAGATGTGCAGAAGGGCTTCAATATATCTGGAGTAAGCCACATGCATGCAACAGGTTAGTTGATCAATTTTCTAAAATAAGGTTTAAGGACAATGACCATAAGATAAGGGAAGAAAACATGGAGGAATGAAGTCCTAATTACTATACATGCATATTTTTGACAGTGGGGGGGGGGGAACTTTTACAGATAAGTTGCAAGCAAAGAAAATGCAAATATACAATTTTGTACATGAAATTTAACACATTCTGTATAGTGTCTTGACTTTGCTGTCATCATTTGTACAAACTCTTCGTAGTTTACCTGAGCATCCCCATCAGCATCTGCTTCCCTGATCATTTCATCAACCCCTTCATCTGTTAACTTCTCTCCGAGGTTTGTCATCACGTGGCGAAGCTCTGCTGTACTAATACAGCCATTGCCACCCTTATCAGACACACAGAATCCTTCTCGAATTTCTTCTTCACTGTCTGTGTCTTTCCTTTTTCTTGCCATCATTGTCAGCAATTCCAGGAAGTCGATTGTGCCGTTACCATCTGCATCTACTTCATTGATCATGTCCTGCAGCTCTGCTTCTGCGGGGTTCTGCCCCAGGGACCTCATCACTGTCCCCAGCTCCTTTGTTGTTATTGTCCCATCCCCATCCTTGTCAAATAGTGAGAAAGCTTCTTTGAAGCTCTTCTCAATCTGCTCTTCAGTCTGTTGGTCAGCCATGCTGCAAGGGCTATGGATTTCCGAGATGTGACCACACAACCACTCCACTCACTCGTTCCACTCAGACTAATTCTCCTCCACCTCCCCCAGCTCCTCATAAACACCTCCCTCCCAGTGAACAAAGTTTTAAACACTGTTCTTAAGGCTGAAAGAAGATAATCCCAGGCAGAAGATAAGATTAGAGCAGGGAATGAAGAACAAAGAAAGTAGTAAGAGTGGGTTCTAAAGAGATATTGATAATTTAGTAAAGTAATGGTACTACGTCTCACCCACCCGTCCCCAACCCCAACCCCACAGGGTACTTGACCACGTTTATAGACCAACATAGAGCGAAGATAACCAAAACTCATTCTATGAATTTATGAAACTATTAAGCCATTTGTTTTTGAGAAAGAGCTTCACTATGTAGCCCTGACTGCTGGGAACTCACCACAATGGTCTTGAACCACAGAGATCTGTCTACGTCTTCCTTCTGAGTGCTAGGATAAAGGGGTATTGCTACCACGCCTAAGTCTGTGTTATTTAGGCTGGTCTTGACCTTGTGAGCTTCCTAATTTTGCCTCTTTAGATATTAGTGTGCTATCACAACTAGTAAAAAAAAAAATTTTTTTTTGAGATAAGGTCTCGTTGTGTGGCTCTGGAAGTGGCGGTCCTGGAACTGGCTATGTAAAACATGCTAGCTTTGAACTCCCAGAGAGCTGCTTGCCTCTGCCTCGTGAATGCTGAAATTAAAGGCATGTGACACAACAACCCGCCCCCAAATTATTAAACAATGTATGTTAGTGAGTTATAGTAGGGAATACATTTCTTTATCTCAGGAATTAAACCTGAGGTCTCTTGTAAGCTAAAAAAGAATCTGTACTATTGATCTACTCAGTCCCTATCCCATGAATAATTTCAAAAACACCCCCTCACTGGCTTCCATTTTCTATAAAACCTTGTCCCGATCCAAACTGTTCCATGGGCTTGTGGTGAGTAATTCCAAACTCGAATTTGTAATAAAGAGACTCTGATGTGATTACATAAGAAACAGCTCCTTGGTAGTCTTTTGGGGTTCATGAACATTTTGTGGCACAACATTTTGGTGAATTGGCCAGGAACTCCAAGGCTACCAGGACCCAACCCAGAGGGTCTCAGTACTGGTAATGTCTGAATGTGAGTGTCTGTCCTTATCTAGGTCTGTCTATGTGTCTGTGTAGTACTGGCCATGATGCCGCAATAATTCTGTTCTGAATAATTCTGTAATCCTGTTCTGAAGTGGCCTAAAAATCTATATTTCATGGCCAAAAAATGACTAAAGTGGATGTGGAATCCTGCTGCAGTGGACACTCTAGTATATCATAGCCTCAGGGACTTGAGAGACGTTCCAGAGACCATGGGGGATGCAGTACCCCTGGTATTAATTTCTGGGAAGGACTGAGCAGATGTGGAACCCCTGCTAAAGGACACAGAACCCCACTACATGCTGTCCTACTTATTTTCTCTGTTTGTTGGCTAGCTTTCACTACCTTCTTGTAATGTAAGGGTCAGAAAATTTGCTGAAGAAAGACCACGGTCTCAGATAGTATGTAAAAAAACAAAGAATATTTATTCTTCAGAAACAGCTATCATATTAGGGGTCACCAAGAATTGGCAACCAAGACATTCAAGTCCCTCTTATAACAGGACTTCTTAATTGCTTCTAAGATAACAGCAGACTTCTAAAACTTAGGGCACATTCCAAGGGTTTTCAGAAACCATTATCCAAAGGTCATAAAGAAGATAGACTTCAGGCTGGAGAGATGGCTCAGTGGTTAAGAGCACTGCTTTCCCAGAGGTCCTGAGTTCAATTCCCAGCAACCACATGGTGGCTCACAACCATCTGTAATGGGATCTGATGCCCTCTTCTGGTGTGTCTGAAGACAGCTACATGTACTTACATAATAATAAATACATCTTTTCTTAAAAGGAAGATAGACATTAAAGGACCCCAGGTACAAAAACAGGAGTTATTCACTGGGTTTGTCTAAACAAAAAACTTCAAGGATGCCTTAGTTACAGTCTTAAACTTTCCATGACCCTGCAAGCTAATAACAAATGGTGAAAATTAAACCCCTAGTGTGTACACACATATGCATTCTGTTATAACCTCTTATTCAATTTATGACTGAATTTATGTGCAGACTCGAAGAGAACTTTTTTTCACCAAAGTGAGCACATGCTCTGAGAGTATTACAAGTACTGAGAACAAAAGGCAGAGATAAGTCTGCCTCCTCTTTTCTCCCTGAGACTTCAATTTAGAGGAGTACAATTTCCTGCAGAGGCTTTGCCTAACCTCAGGCTCTTCTAACCAAGAGGCTGCATCATCTAGCCCCAGGGCAACTCAGACTGCTGGATTATCTGAGAGAATAAGTACCTGGGGAATTGGCTTGTGGCCTAATTTCTGGGTGGAGATAAAATGGGATATGAAAAATGAACTCCTTAGTAACTGTCAATGTTGTGTGTGTTGTTTCTTGTTAAGAGGCCTGAGAGTCCCCAGCTGAGAAGCAGGTGTCCTCAGCTGTGGTGGGACAGCAACGCAGGGCTGTGGAGTGCGTCTACGACTTAGCCTGGTTCTGGTCATTTGTATAAGGCGGTGGCCTGTCTGCCTCAGGGCAGGTCTGTCCCAGGCAGCTCTACTGTAGCTTCATTTCCACGCCCACCATTCTGATTATTTCCTGTCCCTTCCTTACTGAGAGGAAGGGACAAGTTTCCCTTGTGTGTGAGCGCCACCTGCTGGTTATTTCTTGTTCCTGCATGATACAGAGGAAAGGACAAATTTTTCTTTTTTTTAATTAATTTGTTTTACACTCCATTTTTTGTTTTTGTTTTTTGTTTTGTTTTGTTTTGTTTTTTTCGAGACATGGTTTCTCTGTGTAGCTCTGTCTGTCCTGGAACTCACTTTGTAAACCAGGCTGGCCTCGAACTCAGAAATCCACCTGCCTCTGCCTCCCAAGTGCTGAGATTAAAGGCATGCGCCACCACTGCCTGGCTTACACTCTATATTTTATCCCCGCTCCGTCCACACTGACTGATCCACACCCCATACCTCCTCCCCACCCTCCTGTTTTCATGAGGAGGTTCCCACTCCCCACCCTCCACCCCACCAGAACTCTAAACTCCCTGGGGCCTCCAGTCTCTTGAGGGTTAGGTACATCATCTCTGAATGAACACAGACCCGGCAGTCCTCTACTGTATATGTGTTGGGGGCCTCATATCAGCTGGTGTGTGCTGCCTGGTTGGTGGTCCAGTGTCTGAGAGATCGCAGGGAACCAGGTTAATTGAGACTGCTGTCCTCCTACAGGGTCACCCTTCTCCTCAGCTTCTTTCAACCTTCCCTAATTCAACCACAGGGTCAGCCGCTTCTGTCCATTGGGTGGGTGCAAATATCCACATCTAAGTCTTTCAACTGCTTGTTGGGTCTTCTGGAGTGCGGTCGTGATGATAGGTCCCTTTTGTGAGCACTCCACAGCCTCAGTAATAGTGTCAGGCCTTGGAGCCTCCCCTTGAGCTGGATCCCACTTTGGGCCTGTCGATGGACCTTATTTTCCTCAGGCTCCTCTCCATTTCCATCCTTGAAGTCCTATACCCCACTTCTTGATTGGGTTGTTTGGTTTTTTGGTGATTAGTTTCTTGAGTTCTTTATATATTTGGGATATTAATCCTCTATTGGGTATGGGATTAGTGAAGATTTGTTTCCCAATCTGTAGGTTGCCATTTTGTCTTATTGATTATGTCCTTTGCCTTATAAGCTTTCCAGTTTCATGAGGTCCCATTTATCAATTCTTGATCTTAGAGCATGAGCCATTGGAGTTTTGTTTAGGACATTTCCCCTGTGCCCATGCGCTCCAGGCTCTTTCCCACTCTTTCTTCTATTAGATTCAGTGAACCTGGTTTTATGTGGAAGTTCTTGATCCACTTGGATTTGAGCTTTGTGCATGGGGCAACTTTCTGACAGATGTTGAACAGGGGACAGGAGCCTTCAACCCCACTGAGTTGTTCCTTAGCCACTTTACGGATGTTAAAGTAAGGGGAGAGAATCTCTCCGTCATTATTTTAAAAAGATAAATTAACCACATTTTGCAGGTCAGAGTGACCCACTTTCATCACTGTCTGGTCCCCAGAGGGATCCTTTGACCTGGGATTGGTCCAAGGGATTAAGAAAATCATTTTCAAACCCAAACTTAGCCACCTGGACCAAATACCTTATATGGTGATTTGGCGAGGCTGCCTAGAGGACCGTTGGCTTAAATTATTTTCTTCTCAGACTACAGGCAGAAGACTTAGCCCCCCCCCCCCCAAAACTTCAAGGATACAAAGGAAGAGACACTGGATCATCCATCTCCTTTTGCTTCATCCCTCTACCCGGCACTGGGCAGCGGAGGTTATCTTTCCATCCCACTCCACCCCCATTCAAACCCGGAGGTAGAACAGCAGCCACCAATGCAGGCAGCTCTGCCACAAGCAGCTGCCGCACCACCGGCAGGGGAGGGGGATCTGCTACAGGGGATCTGCTACAGGGACTCGAAAGACAGGGGCTGCCTCCTGAGTTGGAGTCTTCTGTCCTGCATTTGCCTGCAGCAGAGCTTGTCAATGACGAGAGAAAATCAACCTCATCACTATTGGCCCTTTGCCACTAGTGACCTTTGTAACTGGAGAACTCAAAACTTCCCCTTTTCAGACCAGCCCAAAGATTTAATTAATCACTTAGAAACAGTCCTCTTCACCCACCAGCCCACTTGAGAAGATTGTCAACAGCTTTTGCAGGTTCTCTTCACCACAGAAGAGAGGGAGAGAATGCAGATAGAGGCCAGGAAACTGGTTCCTGGCTCCACAGAGGAACCCGTCAATAACCAAACACCTATTGATGCTGACTTGCCCTTTTTTTTTTTAATTTTATTCGATATATTTTTTATTTACATTTCAAATGATTTCCCCTTTTCTAGCCCCCCACTCCCTGAAAGTCACATAAGCCCACTTTCCTCCCCCTGTCTTCCCACCCACCCCTTCCCACCTCCCTGTTCTGGTTTTGCCCTATACTGCGTCACTGAGTCTTTCCAGAACAAGGGGCCACTCCTCTGTTCTTCTTGTACCTCATTTGATGTGTGGATTATGTTTTGGGTATTCCAATTTTCTAGGCTAATACCCACTTATTAGTGAATGCATCCATGATTGATCTTTTGAGACTGGGTTACCTCACTTAGTATGATGTTCTCCAGCTCCATCCATTTGCCTAAGAATTTCATGAATTCATTGTTTCTAATTGCTGAGTAGTATTCCATTGTGTAGATATACCACATTTTTTGCATCCACTCTTCTGTTGAGGGATACCTGGGTTCTTTCCAGCATCTGGCTATTATAAATAGGGCTGCTATGAACATAGTGGAGCATGTATCCTTATTACATGCTGGGGAATCCTCTGGGTATATGCCCAGGAGTGGTATAGCAGGATCCTCCGGAAGTGACATGCCCAGTTTTCTGAGGGACTGGCTGGCTTTCCCTTAACCTGTCCAGATTGGGATTTTAACACCACTGAAGGTAAGGGAAGACTCTTGGTTTACTATCAGGCTCTGTTGGCAGGTCTCAAGGCAGCTGCAAGAAGGTTTGGCTAAGATGCATATTAGTCAGCGAGATAATGAGAGTCCTGCTACTTTCTTAGAGAGGCTCATGGACACCCCCATGGACCCAGAATTACCAGAAGTAAAAGCAGAGGTGTCTCTAGCCTTTATTAACCAGGCAGCACCAGATATCTAGAGAAAGCTCCAGAGAGTTGAGAGGTTAGGAGAAAAGAGTCTGAGAGATTTAGTGATAGTGGCAGAGAACGAATGGAGGAAAGACAGATGAAAGGGCAGAGGCAATAGACTGGTGACCTGGCAAAGATCCCGTTGGTAGCAACAGCCAAACCAAAAGATTGTAGGAGATGCCTAAGACAGATGGCTTCCAAAGAAGGAGATAAGGGGCCCTACGGATCACGAATGCCCCAACTTTAGAAAGAACCAATGTACTTATTATAAAGAGAAGAAGAGAAGAAGAAGGAAGAAGGAAGAAGGAAGAAGGAAGAAGGAAGAAGGAAGAAGAGAAGAAGAAGTCTACTTTAATATTTTAAACCAGCCTTAGAAAATGAAACTAGGAGCTAGAGAGATGGCTCAGTAGTTAAGGTTATGCCCTTTTTGATGCATCTGAAGACAGCTACAGTGTGCTCGTTTACATAAAATAAATTAATCTTTAAAAAAAAAAGAAGATGGAACTAAAGATGATGGATGGGGTTTGTATCCCTTCCCCAAGCCCAGGGAAACCCTAAAAGTGGAAGGGAAACCCAGCAGTTTCCTTGTAGATAGTGGAGCTCAACATTCTGTCTTACTGAAGCCTGAAGATAAAATCTCTTCAAAGAAATCCTAGGTCTAAGGGGAAACAGGAATTAAACAATACTCACAGACTACTGGACTTAGGAGTGGGCAGGGTATCCCACTCTCTCCTTGTACTTGAGTGTCCATACGCTCTCTTGGGGAGAGATTTGTTGACAAAAATGAAGGCACAACTACATTTCTCCCCAGAAGGAGCCAAACTCTTAGATTCATGGGAAGGGAAGTCTATTCATGTCCTGACCACCACTCTGCTGAAGAGTACCAGTTGCTTGAGCCCCTCCCCATCTCAGAGGACTATATTACTACTTGGCTAGATCACTTCCCCCAGTGTTTTGGCAGAGCCAGGAGGAGACAAGATAGCTAAACATTGGATCCCAATTTGGATTGAGCACAAGCCAGGGGCAGAGCCTGTATAGACAGTATCCCATGTCCCTGGTTTCCAGGGAAGGCAGAACCCCTCATATTAGGAGGCTATTAAATGTGGGGATCCTGAGACCATGTCAATTGGCCCAGAACACTCCCTCTCCTGACAGTCAAGAAGCCTAGAACTAATGATTATAGAGTGGTACAAGACTTAAGTGAGATAAACAAATGGGTTATAGATATCCACCCAACAGTCCATAATCCCTATAACCTCTTGAGTGCCATTCCTCCAGAATGTCATTGGTACACAGTGCTGGATTTAAAGGATGCTTTCTTTCTTTCTTTCTTTCTTTCTTTCTTTCTTTCTTTCATTCATTCAAAGATTTTATTTATGATAAGTGAGTATACTGTAGCTATGTTCAAACACACCAGAAGATGGCATAAGATCCCATTACAGATGGTTGTGAGCCACCATGTGGTTGCTGGGATTTGAACTCAGGACCTCTGGAAGAGCACAGTCAGTGCTCTTAACCACTGAGCAATCTCTCCAGTCCCTAAAGGATGCTTTCTTTAGCTTACTCTTGGTACTCAAGAGCCAAGATCTCTTTGCCTTTGAATAGCATAATCCACAGCCCAGGATTAGCAGGCAGCTGACTTGTTGGGTTTCATTTAAATAAATAAATAAATAAATAAATAAATAAATAAACCACTTTGGCTTGTGATTGGGACAGAATTTCCAACACATTCTGAAATGACACTAAACACACTTCTGCTATTTTGTAATACATACTTATACAAGGAGGCAGTTACATCATGAGAATTACAAAATCAAAGTAATGATCAACTATGTAAAATATTGAAGATTACAGCCGGGTGTGGTGGCGCACACCTGTAATCCCAGCACTTGGGAGGCAGAGGCAGGAGGATTTCTGAGTTCGAGGCCAGCCTGGTCTACAGAGTGAGTTCCAGGACAGCCAGGACCACACAGAGAAACCCTGTCTCAAAAAACAAAAAACAAAAAACAAAAAACAAAAAAAAATATTGAAGATTATCTATATCCTGCAGTATCAAATATCCAGCCAAGATTTAATTCTATATGTAAAAAGAATAGGCATTTTGTTAGTGTGCAATCTTAATTTTGTCTTCAATAAATGACAAAATTATACGTTTTATTAGTCAGGGTTATCTAGAGTCACAGAACGTATGGGGAGTCTCTATATAGTTAGGGAATTTGCTGATGACTTAAAGCTTGTAGTCCAACTCCCCAACAATGGTCAGCAGCAGCTGTGGATGGAAGTTCAAGGATCTAGCAGTTACTCAGTCCCACATGGCAAGCAGGTGAAGATAGTAAATATTCCTTCTTCCAATGTCCTTATATAGGTCTCTAGCAGAGGGTGTGGCCGAGATTAAAGGTGTGTACCACCTCGCCTTTAATCCCAGATTACCTTGAACTTGGAGATCTCCTTGTCTTAATCTTGTGGAATTCATAGTCACTATGCTTCAAGATCTCCAGACCAAGATCCAGGTCAGAAACTTGTTATCTCCAGATTAGAATCATAGGTGAGCCTTCCAATTCTGGATTATAGTTCATTCCAGATATAGTCAAATTGACAGCCATGAATAGTCACTACACATGTATATAGGAATTTCTCTAAAATAATTTTCTTTGTTATTTTATTTTATTTATTTATTTTTTGAGCTGGGGTTTAACTGTATCACCCTGACTGACCTAGAATTCACTATCTATGCCAGTCTGTCCTCAAACTCACAGAGATCAACTTGCCTCTACCTCCTAGTTCTGATATTAAGGTTGTGCGCCACCATGACATGCCTAAAATAAATTTCTTAATAATTTGTTATCGATAAATGTTTGATTTGTACAGACCTATTTTATGAACAGACATACCTGATGCTGAGGAAAATTTTCTTCGGTGAAAGGAGTCAAGAGTGAATAAAAGTGCTGGAGTGAGGGCTCAATGGGGTGGGCAGCCACCGGGATACTAGCACTAATGTAAAACCCTCACGCGTGCTTCTTACCCCAGTGCTGCAGAGGGCAGGAAAAAAAAATCGCTTCGAAAAAATCGAATTACACAGAAAATGATAGAGGACACCCTGAGCTCCTCTGACTTTCATGAGAGCAAAGGTATGCATAGCTTTCTACATATATGTACATATATCACATACAGATACACTGCACAATGCACACACACAAAATAAGCAAAACTTAAAAGTTTATTTTACTTATTTGTGTGTGTGTGTGTGTGTGTGTGTGTGTGTGTTTACTCCAAAAAGAAAGAAGTGTCCAAAACTCCCGGAGCTGAAAGTTGCCTGATGTGGGTACCAGTCTGAGCCCAGGTCCTCTGGAAGTACACTCTTAACTGATGAGCCACCTCTCTAGCTCTTTAAAGTATTTTAAAATGAGTGAATAATGTTTTAAAACCCTTGGTTTAAATAGTATGTTTTTTTTAAACACATCATCAAAAACACTAGTAAGCTGGTTATGGTGGCTGTAATCTCATCTCCCAGGAGGTAGAGACAGGAGGATCAAGAGTTCAAAGTCAGTGTCAGCTACAGAGCTCAACGTCAGCCTGTGCTACCCAAGGCTCTGTCTCACAAAGGGACTGAGGAGATGTGTTAGTTGGCTTACTATGCATGCATGAAGTCCTAGGTATAGACCCTAGTAGCCACATAAACTCAGGGGTGGCAGGATATGTCTGTAATCTTAGCGCTGGGGAGGCAGAGATGAGAGATTTCCTGGAGCTTACTGGCCAGTGATTCTTGACAAGTCATTGAGTTCCAGGTTCAGTGACAGACCCTGTGTCAAGAAATAAGATGGAGTGTGATAAAGACATTCAACCAAATGAAAGAGAGAAAGAAAGAAGGAAAAAAGAACGAGAAGGCTAACGAGATGACTCAGTAGTTAAAGGCTTTTGTAACCTATCCTTACAGCCTAATTCAATCCCTAGAATCCACACTGTGAAAAAAGAGAACACACACTGGCAAATTGTCATTTGAACACACACGTGCACACACACACACACACACACACACACACACACACGTGCACATGCACACACAAACATACACATATACATGCAAAATGAATGTAACACTTTTTAAGTGAAAAGATAGCTGAGAATTGTGGTGCATGCCTATAAAATGACTAAAGCAGGAAGATAATTTGTTAGAGGTCAGTCTGGGCTACAGTGAGTTTCAGACCATACTGAATTATATAATAGAACCCCATCTCAAAGATATATGAGTAAAGGAGACAATGAAGAGAAAGCCAATAGGGGGCTGGAGAGATGGCTCAGTGGTTAAGAATCCAGAGGTCCTGAATTCCATTCCCAGCAACAACACGGTGGCTCACAACCATCCATAATGGGATCTGATGCCCTCTTCTAGCATGTATGATAGAGTGATAGGTAGGTAGATAGATAGATAGATAGATAGATAGATAGATAGATAGATAGATAGATAGATAGTGTAATATATATATATATATATATATATAACACTCATGCATTAAATAAAAGTTTTAAGATAAAAAGAAAGCCAACAGAGGGACTGGAGAGATGGCTCAGTGGTTAAGAGCACTGATTGACTGCTCTTCCAGAGGTCCAGAGTTCAATTCCTAGCAACCACATGGTGGCTCACAACCATCTGTAATGAGATCTGATACCCTCTTCTGGTGTCTGAAGATAGCTACAGTGTACTCATATACATAAAATAAATAAATCTTAAGAAAGCCAACAGAATGGAAAAAATATTTGCAAATATATATGAAATAATAATTATGCATAAAGAATATTGAAAATAATCTGGATAAGGTAGACTGGTTCCATTTTTAGATTTATTTATTTATTTTACATATATGAGTGTATTGTAGCTGTACAGATGGTTGTGAGCTACCATGTGGTTGCTGGGATTTGAACTCAGGATCTCTGAAAGAGCTGTCGGTGCTCTTAACCACTGAGCCATCTCTCCCTCTAGACCAAGGTAAGACAATTCTTTAATCCCAGGACTCAGGAAGTAAAGGCAGGAGGATTACTAAGAAGTCAGAGCTAGCCGGGCAGTGGTGGTGCATGCCTGTAATCCAGCACTCTGGGAGGCAGAAGCAGGAGGATTTCTGAGTTCCAGGCCAACCTGGTCTACAGAGTGAGTTCCAGGACAACCAGGGCTATACAAGAAACCCTGTCTCAAACAAAACAAAACAAATCCAAAAAACAAAACAAAACAAAAAAGTCAGAGCTAGTCTGGTATTCAAAGTTAGACACTGTCGAAAGACCAAAATAAAGAAATAAATATATATCAATAAAAATGTACAAGTGGAGAATGCTCTGTGTGGCGCGAGAGCTGTTTAATAGCCACAGTTCCCAGGAAGCAAAGAGCAAGAACCTGGGCTGAGCCTTAAGTCTCCAGACCTCTTTGTGGGATAACCATTCTTTAAATGTTTACCTATCTGTTGGAGGTCTTTTTTTAGACACTGTGGATGTAAAGGTGACACCTGGGGTGCCCAGTCCGATATACTTTTGGCAACATGGCTCAGTTGGAGATATCTCAGAAGGTAAAGTGCAGGGGCTGGAGAGATGGCTCAGTGGTTAAGAGCACTGATTGCTCTTCTGAAAGTCATGAGTTCAATTCCCAGCAACCACATGGTGGCTCACTACCATCTGTAGTGGGACCCTATGCCCTCTTCTGGTGTGTCAAGGACAGTATGATCATATACATAAAATAAGTAAATAAGTCTTTTTTTAAAAAAAAAAAAAAAGAAGGTGAAGTGGACCATTCTTTCTTTGACAGTGATTTTGAAGATGCAAAGAAATGTGAAAGTAACTCCATTTTTGACAAGTGATGATGATCTTAAGGAAGGAATAAATAAGGACACCAAAAATGTAAACTTGAAATTTGGAATATAAAATGATGATCTTAAAGAGAAAATAGATAATGACACAAAAAAATGTGAACTTGAAACTTGGGATACAAACAAAGAAAAATTACCTTACTCAGAAAAGAAAGGAAAGAAAAGCAAAATGTTCTTCAAAGGAACAACATGTACAAAATGATCCTACACAAACAAGAAGTTCCTTATTGTTGATTTCTTCAAGATCAAAAAGAATCCTGTGATGCCACAAAAGGTCATAAGTTACACTTACCCGTTCTAAATAGAATTCCTAAGATTTCGAAAAGTGAGAAAGATTACTACACAGATGGAGAGGAATGCAGTGATGATGGGAAGAAGTACATGAGGTCTAAGTCAGCTAAGACCTTTAGTAACTTAAAAAAATGGCTGAATAGTACTCCATTGTGTATACATACCACATTTTTTGCATCCACTACTATTCAGTCATTAGAAACAACGAATTCATGAAATTCTTAGGCAAATGGATGGAGCTGGAGAACATCATACTAAGTGAGGTAACCCAGACTCAAAAGATGAATCATGGTATGCACTCACTAATAAGTGGATACTAACCTAGAAAACTGGAATACCCAAAACATAATCCACACATCAAATGAGGTACAAGAAGAACGGAGGAGTGGCCCCTTGTTCTGGTAAGACTCAGTGAAGCAGTTTAGAACAAAATCAGAACAGGGAAGTGGGAAGGGTTGGGTGGGAAAACAGGGGGAGGGAAGGGGACTGATGGGACTTTCAGGGAGTGGGGGTCCAGAAAAGGGGAAATCATTTGAAATGTAAATAAATATATCAATACATTAAATTTAAAAAAATGAGTAAGAAGTATTCCAAAATCAATTCCTTCTCCTCTTTGTCTTCCTCATCTTTAAGATCAAGCTCAGATTGCTCAGATATAGGATCTGACATGCAAAATAAATCTGATTCACGCTCCTCAGTATTTCTAGTGTAACCCCGTCGTTACCAAAACAGAAGCGCAAGTCAGGAAGAAAATCAAGTGCACAGCTTTCCAGTACAAAACAAAAAACTGGTGACTATAATGAATCTGAAGACAATGTAACAGATGTAACGCCTTTGTCAACTCCAGATATCAGCCCTGCCTAGTTGTTTGAGTTGGGCCAATCACATGATCAAAAAGTAAAAGATAAAAGACTAGAAAATGTGTGCTAGGATGTGTATGAGGAGCCTGGCGGTGGTGGCGCACGCCTTTAATCCCAGCACTTGGGAGGCAGAGGCAGGCAGATTTCTGAGCTGGAGGCCAGCCTGATCTACAGAGTGAGTTCCAGGACAGCCAGGGCTACACAGAGAAACCCTGTCTCAAAAACAAACAAACAAACAAACAAAACAAACAAAAAACACAAATCCAAAAAAACCAAAAAAAGAAACATCACTCTGAGCAGCCTTCAGTACCACCTAGGAAAAACTGCTCTTTCACAGAGAAGAGGTGAGACAGATTAATTGGGAAAATCAGAGGCTTTTGAAAGAACTGTCAAGACAGGCTGAAAAACCAGGAAACAAAAGCACAACTCCCAGATTGATCAGCCATCCCCCTAAGTTGTATCATAGTGCACTCAACAGACAGAGGGAACAACAACGGATGGAAAGAGAAAATAGAGCCTTACTGAAACGGCTTGAAGCTGTGAAGCCCACAGTTGGCATGAAACGCTCTGGACTACCATCAGAATATGAATTGCCTCAATCCTTCACTGTCCGACCGATGAGTAAGATCTACTCTTGGCCATTATAGCCCACTGAGTAAAAATATCAAAAGCTATTTTTTTAACTTGGTTTTTGTCTCCTTTATCTTTTCTAAATAAAAAGTGTAATATATGTTCTTATGGTAGAGATTTAAAATGCTAAAAAAAAAAAGTATAAATGGCCAGGCATGGTGGTGCACACCCTTAATCCCAACAACCCAACAATTGGGAGGTAGAGCTAGATGGATGTCAAAAACAAAAGTATACAAGTAGTCAATGAGGCTTGAAAAGATGTTCAATTATGGGAGTAATCATTAAGGAAATACAAATGAAAATGATGATGGCACATCACCAGGGTGGCTACAGTTAAAAAGATGACAAATGTTGAAAATGTGAACATATGGATACTGTTGTACAGTGCTGGTAGGAATGTAAAATGATACAACTACTTTGTTTTGGATTGTTTTTTAGACATGGACTCATGTATTTCAGGCCGGCTTCAAACTCACTATTTAGCCAAGTAGAACTTTAAATTCCTGACCTTCCTGCCTATACCTCTCCTACTGGTGAGATTGCAGGCATGTACCATGACATAGAATCACAGTGTTCTCAACCATTCTCCACAAGCATTCTACCAACTGAGCCAATCCCTAGTCCCTCATACAAGCACTCGGTAATACCATTTAGCCATTCTTCAGAATGCCAAACATATGGCTCTTAAAAGTCCTACTAATCCTATCTCCAGGTATAGTCCCAAGATAAATGAAAACATATGTTTGCAAAAAACTTGTGCACAAATCTTCACAGTGACTGTCTTAGTCAAGGTTTCTATTCCTGCACAAACATCATGACCAAGAAGCAAGTTGGGGAGAAAAGAGTTTATTGAGCTTACACTTCCACGTTGCAGTTCATCACTAAAGGAAGTCAGGACTGGAACTCAAGCAGGTCAGGAAGCAGGAGCTGATGCAGAGGCCATGGAGGGATGTTTCTTACTGGCTTGCTTCCCCTGGCTTGCTCAGCCTGCTCTCTTATAGAAACCAAGACTACCAGCCCAGGGATGGCAACACCCACAAGGGGCCCTCCCACCTGATCACTAATTGAGAAAATACCCCACAACTGGATCTCATGAAGCTCCTTTCTCTGTGAAAACTCTAGCCTGTGTCAAGTTGACACATAAAACCAGCCAGTACAGTGACATTATTCATAATAGCCAAAATGGTGCTAGAGTACATTTCAGTAGTACAGTTTATATGTATGAGGGTCAATCCCCTGTAACAATAAAACAAAGTCCAGTCAGATAATAGCCAAATATTGGAAAGGTCCAACATGTCCATTAACCAGTCTTCGAGTAAGGAAAATATGAGATATCTATACAATGGAAGATTACACACTTATAAAAGGAATAAAATACTGGTGGTACATACTATGTAGTGCACAGATAAACCCTGAAGAAATTGTATCCGAAAACAGTCACTAAAGACCACTCCATTTATTAGAAATGTCAGGCAGGAAATGGGAAAAAGAGAAGGGAGTTCTGTAGAGTACCATCACTAACAAAACCTATGCTCACCTGCAGTATGTACTTGAAAGGGAAAAAGGGCCCACCCTAAGTGAATACAAAGGGCAGGTGTGAAGCCTAGGGAGTCATAGCACTCGATAAATCTCCAAAGGAAGGTGTCAAACATTGCACCAGACAGAGCTAGAAATCTTATGGAGGCAAGAAGATAGAAAAAAAGAAATTGGCTTGCTGGTGGAGTAGCATCACAGCCATTAATCAAATGGCCCTGCTCCTCCTTTCCCCCTCTTCCTTCTCCCCTCTTTTCCTCCTCCTCCTCCTCCTCCTCCAAAAGCTAGGTTCATCAAAGAAATTGTGCCTCATTGTACCAACAGAAGAGGGTGCTCTTGAGCCAGTCAACTAAATAAGGCAACCAAAATTTGACCTGATAGCATTATTACCACTGAACCAGTAAATTTGGGGATACCCTATCACAATGAGGAAAACAAAACAAAACAACAAAAACAAAAACAAAAACTAACCCACAGCATCTGTATGAAGGTACAATAAGAGAAAAGCAAGCATCTATACTTTTTTTTCATAACCTTATTATTCTTAACTTTGAAGTGGGGATGGGGCAGGGTCTTTCACCTCATGGGTGGAGGTGAGAGGAAAACTAGCTTAAGTCAGTTCTTTCCTTCTGGTAGGACCCAGAGATGACACTCAGGTTTTCAGGCTCAACAGCAAGCTTTTTTTTTTTCTATCATATTTTTTTTATTCGATATAATTTATTTACATTTCAAATGATTTCCCCTTTTCTAGCCCCCCCTCTCCCCGAAAGTCCCGTAAGCCCCCTTCTCTTCCCCTGTCCTCCCTCCCACCCCTTCCCAGTTCCCCGTTCTGGTTTTGCCAAATACTGTTTCACTGAGTCTTTCCAGAACCAGGGACCACTCCTGCTTTCTTCTTGTATCTCATTTGATGTGTGGATTATGTTTTGGGTATTCCAGTTTTCTAGGTTAATAACCACTTATTAGTGAGTGCATACCATGATTCACCTTTTGAGTCTGGGTTACCTCACTTAGTATGATGTTCTCTAGCTCCATCCATTTGCCTAAGAATTTCATGAATTCATTGTTTCTAATGGCTGAATAGTACTCCATTGTGTAGATATACCAGATTTTTTGCATCCACTCTTCTGTTGAGGGATACCTGGGTTCTTTCCAGCATCTGGCAATTATAAATAGGGCTGCTATGAACATAGTAGAGCATGTATCCTTATTACATGGTGGGGAATCCTCTGGGTATATGCCCAGGAGTGGTATAGCAGGATCTTCTGGAAGTGAGGTGCCCAGTTTTCGGAGGAACCGCCAGACTGCTTTCCAGAGTGGTTGTACCAATTTGCAACCCCACCAGCAGTGGAGGAGTGTTCCTCTTTCTCCGCACCCTCTCCAACACCTAACAGCAAGCTTTTTTGCCCACTGGGCCATCTCCTCAGTCCTAATTTTATATTTCTTTTTCCTTGTATTTCTTTATTGCATGCTTGCTTGTTTTTGTTTTTGATGACCTTGACCTAGATGTAGAGCCAAGGACTTCGTTGAACCCCTGATTCTCCTGCTGCCTCCTCCAGACTGTGACCACTGCATGCTTGTGACAGTCCACTCTGCTGAGTCCAACCTTTTTTGGTTTTGGTTTTGTTGTTGTTGTTGTTGTTGTTGTTGTTTTGTTTTTCTGAGACAGGGTTTCTCTGTGTAGCCCTGGCTGTCCTAGAACCCAGAAATCTGCCTGCCTCTGCCTCCCAGAGTGCTGGGATTACAGGCATGCGCCACCACTGCCAACCTGTTTTTTAAGGCTTATTTATTTTTACTTTCTGTGTGTGCATGACTTGCCTGAATGTATGTCTGTGTATTGTGTGTGTGTGTGTGTGTGTGTGTGTGTGTGTGTGTGGTGTCCAGGAAAGACAGAAGATACCATCAGATTCCCTCAACCTGGAGTTACAGATGGTGGTTAGGTGCTAAAATGGGTTCTATACAGAGAAACCCTGTCTTGAAAAAACAAACAAACAAAAAAAAACCCTTGTGATAAAAAGAGCCACAAAGCTGAGGGATTGGACTGCAGAGATGGTTCAGTGGTGAGAGCACTTGTTCTCGCAGAGGACCAAGGATTGGTTCCTAGGATCCATATGATGGCTTACAGCCATCCATCTGTAATTCCAGTTCAGGATATCCAGTGCCCTTTTCTGGCCCCCGCAGGCACAAGCATGCACAAGCACATATGCAAAAAACACTCAGCCAAGCAAAATAAAAATAAAAAAAAATGTTTTCTTTTAACGATCTGCAGGAGATAGAAAACTTAGTGATAGAAACAGAAGAGTATGAAAGGAATGTTAACTGAACTCAAGGAAGACACCGAAGGGAAAAGAAAGACTCATTCCAGGAGAGAAGAGTAAATTATAAGGTCCACAGGGGTTTTAAGGCTGTGGAGAGGAGCATCAGGAGTTCAAGGCCATTCTCAGATACTCATCAAGTTGAAGGCCAGCAGGGTCCCCATGAGACTCAACATAAATAAAACATAGTAAAAGAAGTCAAGCCTAGTGGCATATGACTGTCATCCCAGCTACTTGGGTGATTTGCCAGGAAGCACACATTTAAGGCCAGTGTCAGCAATTGGTGAGACTCTGTCTCAAAATAAATTGAACAGGGAGCTGGGGTACAAGGTAACCAGTTCCCTAGCATACAGGGGAGTTTGGTGTCACTCCTCAGCACTGCAAGACAAACTCACAAACAGGTAAAAGACACAAGCCATGCCAATGAGAAGTTCAAGGAGTAAAGGGTTTAAAAAGGTGGGCTCAGTATATCCAAAATGTCTTTTAAAAATAAAGCAGAAGAAAAATCATGGCACACAAATCTCCTTTAAATTCATCACAATGGAAACAGAACTCTTAGGAAACTAAAGACCATCTAAACGTGTGTATTAAAAGATCCTGCGTGTCCTTGAGAACATCTGTAATGGAGGGGAAACTTCAATAAACCTGCTAGCTTCTCTTTCTTTCTGTCCATTTTAAATTTTCTAATTTTTGGAGGTCATGCAGCTGCACAATATATTATTAGTCTCCCACTAGCCTTGCTGTCAACAGCACTTCTGCTGTGTGCCTAATGAGGATAATGGTTGCCTAGGTTACTTTTCAGGAACATGGAGTCCACTTTGGCTGAAAGTACTGAGCCCCGCACATGTCCAATGAGTGACTAACTCAGTAGAAAAGCTTGGCCTCTCTGCCTTCCAATCGCACATCTCTTTTGCTGCCTTGACCTTCGGGTCAGACTGTTTCCTCTCAATTCTGCATGTAGATAGATGAGCCATTTAAAAAACAGTTTGTGTAGAACTGCACAAGGTTGATTTGACCTCAAGTTACTGAATCTCTCCTCCCTTTCAAGAATGAGCACACCAAGATAACAGCGATTAAAACAACATTCTGTTCCAGGTTATTGGAACAGCCCCTGGAGATGTGCAGACATCAATTCTACCCTGCATAATCTTCCCCAGATCCTTCCTATAAAGCCCTTTGGCAAACTGAGCTCTCTAACATGATTTATGTTGCCTTCCAGCTTTTCCTTTTCTTTGTTTTGTTGCTTGGTTTAACTCTTTCAAGGCAGGGTTTCTCTGTGGAGCTCTGGCTGTCCTGGAACTTTCTCTGTAGACCAGGCTGGCCTCAACTTAACAGAGATCCGCCTGCCTTTGCTTCCCTAAAGCTAAGACAAAAGGTCACCATAGCCAGCACCCTTCAGGTTCTTTGTTTGCTAGTTTTCCACATAAACCTTTTTCCTTGCTTCAACCACTGGTCTTTGATCAGTGGCCTTTTCCAGAAGAAAATAGCAAAGTTGGATTTGGCAAGCCAAGTCAAGTTTGGAACAGGGCTAAGGCAAACAGATGTTGATGATACAGAACCAAATACAGTCAGCCAAGTATGACGATGCAGGCCTGAAATCCCAGCATTCAGGAGGCTGACACAGGAGTGTCACAAGTTACAAGTCAGCCTGAGCAACACAATGAGACTCCATATCATAAAGAAAAATAAAATTATCTATAAGCCAAAAAAAAAAAAAAGTAACCCTATAGGACTTATAAGAAAGGAAAAACAGAAAGGACAATACTGAAAGAGAGATGTCAGGGTGAAACTACTGTAGAGAAATTCAAGTCAAAGAGTAAAAGTGAGGGCCAACAAGATGGCTCGGAGGGTATGTGTCTGCCACCAAGCCCAATGACCTGAGTTCAATTCCCGGGATGCACATGGTGGAAGGAGAAAACTGACTGCTGCAAGTTGTTCTCTGACCTTCATATATGTTCTATGTCATGCAGGTATGTGCACGTGCGCGCGCGCACACACACACACACACACACACACACTAAAATTTTAAAAAACAAAAAAACAAGTAAAATAAAAGTAAACCAAAAAAAAAGTGAACCAAAATGTTCATTTTATACATTGAAGGCCTGAGGAAATTTTGTATTCAAAATAGCTCTGTCTGAAGATTCTACCTGAATCTTACATCTAAGATCGGAAGCCTAACAAAGAACTACATAATCAGAGTTGTATAGGTTTCATTATAAACCTACCACACTTGTCAACTTTTAACCTTGGACAACAAAAAAAGTGGTTAAGAGCTGAAGAACATAAAAGCTGGGCCTAGGTGGTGAGTGTGTAATCCTAACTGGTCCGGAGGTTGAGGGAGGAGCATGCCAAGCTCACAGCCAGTGTGGTTTACTGACTCAGCTCTCAGCCAACCCAGCCATATTAGTATGATGCAGTCCCAAAAGAGAAAAGGTAAAAATAGACCCGACTTGTCTAACATGAATAAGCCCTTGCATTCCAGACTGGAGATGGAGCTCCGCTGACAGAGCTTGCCTAGCATGTAGTAAGCCTGGCACTGCATAAACCAGGCCTGTTGGTGCATCCTCAAAATCCCCGCACTCAGAAGGTGGAGAGAGTTTAAGGTCATAGCACTACTACTAAATAATTACGATAATAATAATAATGATTATGATGATTACGATAATCCTGCTGCTGCTATTGTATGAAATTTAAGGCTAGCCTCACCAGTGACATGTGGAATGTAAAGATTATAAGCAGTCTAAACACCTGAAAATGGGAGCAAAGAAGAAACAGAACAAGCTCTGTGACTACTGCAAAGGTCAAGTTGTTTCTGTAGCAAAGCACAGCACTAGAACTATAGTTCAGGGATACAGAGTCTATATGGGGCCTCTGATTTGATCTCCAACACTGCAAAATGTACTAAACAATAGGAACCTAGGTAAGGAAAGTATGTAGTGAGCACTAAACCCCTTATCTAGTCCTTAAGTATTTCTCTATCCTAGTTAAATGGTTTCCCATAAGCCTCCAGGAGCTCCTTCTTATAAATATTCCTGTAGCAGACAGGCTCCATATTATCAACCTTCCTTTTCTCTGTCTCTCTGTCTCTCTGTCTCTCTGTCTCTGTCTCTGTCTCTCTCTCTCTCTCCTACCTCCTCCTCCTCCAGCCACCAGTCCTGGGCCATTCATTGCACAACACCTCTTGATTCTATGTTTTAGAATCTGTTGTGGTAGCTTAACATCAGGCCACAGAGAAATTCTGACCTTTTCTGTTGAGCCAACTATGCCACTTCCAGCCAGGGCATCCAAGGCCTCCTCAACTTGTTAGCTCTCCCATGAGCGTGTTATTTACAAAATAAATTCAGTGGTAGGGGTAGCAATGCATCTTCATTCAGAGACTGATACTGAAAGAATTTTGTCTCTTTTCCAGTAGATGGTTAAATTAAAAGATTTTTTTCAATTCCAAATTGTAGCATCTGCTTTAGTACTTTCTTCATCACAGAAAAACACACAGGAGGAAAAAAAAACATGATTCTGGCTTTTTACTTGAAGTCTATTTTTTTTTAATTTTTTAAATCACATTAAGACAATCTCCATCTGTCCCTGTTTAATTAAAAATGTTTAAAAAATAGTATCAGCCAAGCATAGCAGCACATGCCTATAATCCCAGGAACTGATTGGCATAGACAGAAATTCAGGGCCATCACCTGGAGTTTAACGTCAGCCTGGTCTACATAGTGAGCTACAGGCTAGCTAGCACTCCATAGCAAGATCCTGCCTCAAAAAGATTGGTATCATAAATAAGCATTGAATTAGTCCAGATTATTCTCGGGACACATTAATTAAGGCAATAACATGGGTGTTAATGAGATAGTCAGCAGTGTGATAATGTGAGTGCCACTCAAAGGGACACATTGTTTGTGTGACCAAGTAGCTTGTTTAAGCCAAGTAGCCCAGCAAATAAATTATTTTTTGTAATTTTTTTTTGTTACTTTCTTTTCTGTGTATAGGTGTTTTGCCTGTCTGTATGTTTGGTGCCTGCAGAGGCCAGAAGAGGGACTCAGATCCCTGGAACTGGAGTTACAGGCAGTTTGTAAACCACAGTGTGGATGCTGGGAATCTAACCCAAGACCTCTGAAAGAACAGTCAGTGCTCTTAAACACTGAGTTGTCCCATTTAGGCCCAGCAGTTCTTTCTGTAAAAGGGCAACTCATTTTATACCAAGATCCCAAATGGGCTGCCCAGTACAGTTGATCAAGATGACTTCTATCTTTAACCCACGACTAAGGTGGTGACTATGTCTTATCACCTTAGTGGGAGTTTGACTTCACATTCTGATTTGATTGGCACATAGGGAAAGGGGGAACACTCAGGATATGAATAATTTTGCTGGGCTGACAACCTTTTACTTTTGTGATTTATACTGTAATGGCATCATGCTCCCCTTCCCTTTCCTCCCTCCAAGCCTCCCATACACTCCCCTCATTCTCTTTTAAATTTATGGCCTCTTCTTTTCATTACTTTTGCTAAATACACACACACACATAGACACACACACACATATTTATACACACACGTGTGTGTGTTTGTGTGTGTGTATAAATATATATGTGTATGTCTATGTGTGTGTGTCCCTAAATGCATAATACAATTTAAGGATTATGCTGTTTAGTAGTGGCAGGTGCTTTTATGTCCTCCTCCAAGATCCATGACTTCCCTAGACCTGGGTAATTGGCTAGGTTTTATTGGACAGGTCCTGGAAAGACTTGATGCCGTAGTGTAGGAGAATACCAGGACAGGGAAGCAGGAGAGGGTTGATTGGGGAAGGGAAGATGGCTTATGGGATTTTCATGGGGGGAAACCAGGAAAGGGGACAACATTTGAAATGCAAATAAAGAATATATTTAATTTTAAAAAGTGAAAAAATAATAAAACTTAAATTACCTTGAAAAAGAAAACAAAGAAGGAGAAAACAGATTCCGGTGAGGCATCATCTGACCACCACACATGTTCCTGACATGTGTACACCCGCACAAATTAATAGTAATAAAGTCAATAATTTAAGAGGATCATGCAGTTTTCTGCCTATTGTCTATCTATTAACTCAGTAACTATTAGAGGGAGTTAGGTGTATAATTCAGTGATATCACAAAAACTTAGCATGCACAAATTCCTGGATTTTGTCCCTAGCATAAAAATAAATAAATAAATAAATAAATAAATAAACAAATAAACAAATAAATAGATAAATAAATAAATAAATTTCATCATGCGGAACTATCCCATCCTAAGGATGAATCTCACGTAATCTTGGCTAATGAACTATTAGATTATCTTTGTTAGATATCCTTAAAGGATGTTTTTGTCAATATTTTCAAAATAGTATCTCACATAGCCTAAGATGGTCTCAAACTACTCATGTAGATGAGAATGAATTTGAACTTGGACTTACCCTTTGCCTCTGCCTTTGGAATGCTGTGGTTACAGGTGCATTCCACTATACCCAGCTTAACAATATTTTTAATGATATTTCATCAAATTTTGTTTGAACAGTCAATTTTCCTTGACTTCCTTGTTTTCTAACTAATCATCATCTGTGTCAAGAACAGAGCTCAAGGGCAAGGCAGGGCATGGTGTGCATGCACCCCTTTAATCCCAGTACTCAGGACGGCAGAGGCAGACAGACGTTTTTGAGTTCCAGGCTAGTCTGGTCTACATAGTGTGTTCCAGGACAGACAAAGCTACACCATAAGACCCTATCAATGAAACAAAAGAGGAAGGCAGAAGAGGGAGTAGAAGAAGGAGGAAGAAAAAAAGGGGGGGGAGGAGGAGGAGGAAGAGAGTTCAAGCTAGCTGTGGTGGTGCATGTCCATAACAGTAGCACTTGGGGAGCAACAGCAGGTGTATCATCAAAAGTTCAACATCAGCCTGGTCTATAAAACGAGTTCCAGGACAGTCTTGGTTATGTATCAAGACCCTGTTTAAAAACAAAACAAAACAAAACAAAAAAAAAAAAAACAGAACAAATGGAAGAAAGCCAGGCACAGTGAACATGGCCGGACATACCATGTCCTAGTACAACAAGTGGAGATTTTCCATGGCCTAGTGTCCTCAGTTCTCATGGCCAGAAAGCTGGGAGATACTCTCTTAGTTCAGGATTCTTACCCAGACCTAGATGGTCTCAATTTACTAAAGAGATAATCTTTCCCAGGGACAAAACAAAATCAACCAAAATAAGATCCTTAATATAGTTCAGGGTGTGGGGACAAGTACAGGCCCCACATGAGACACTGCGGAACATCTTAGAGCATGCTGAGCATGGCGATGCATGGCTAGTTCCTTGGTTCTTGGAAAAATAAAAACAGGAGAATCAGGAGTTTGAAAGCAGCCAAGGCTTCATAGCGACTGTGAGGCCAGCCTGGGCTACATGAGAGCAAAAGTTAAAAAAAAGCAGTGGTGTCCATCAGGTCAGACCTTTTGCCTCCACACGATGCTTTTTGTCTCCTTTTCATTTCCCTCCCTCCCTCCCTTGCTCCCTCCCTCCCTCTTCTTTCCCCCTTCCTTTCACTCTGTTTTAATTGAGCCAAGATTTAAAAATCAGAAGATTTCACTGTTCAAAACACAATCTGGATTTCTGCAGAGTCTCTCTTAGAAGTTAGGAAATATGGCAGTGCTCGACTGCTTTCCCGCACAGCTACATCAGGGTAGCAGCTGCCTTTACTTCATTCCATTCACAATTCTGCTCCAATGTTGGCTACCATTTACCACTGAGCTTATACTATTTGTTTTTCTCTCATATTAGACTATTTTTCTGAATCTATGCTTCTATGGAGTATGTTTTAGGAAAAAAATGGGAGTTCCTTTTTTCTCTCTATGTATTTTTTTATTCGATATATTTTTATTTACATTTCAAATGAATGTAAATGATTTCTAGCCCCCCACTCCCTGAAAGTCACATAAGCCCCCTTCCCTCCCCCTGTTGTCCCATCCACCCCTTCCCACTTCCCTGATCTGGTTTTGCCCTATACTGCTACACTGAGTCTTTCCAGAACCAGGGGCCACTCCTCCTTTCTTCTTGTACCTCATTTGATGTGTGGATTTTGTTTTGGGTATTCCAGTCTTCTAGGTTAATATCCACTTATCAGTGAGTGCATACCATGATTCATCTTTTGAGACTGGGTTACCTCACTTAGTATGATGTTCTCCAGCTCCATCCATTTGCCTAAGAATTTCATGAATCCATTGTTTCTAATGGCTGAATAGTACTCCACTGTGTATATATACCACATTTTCTGCTTCCATTCTTCTGTTGAGGAATACTTGGGTTCTTTTCAGCTTCTGGCAATTATAAATAGGGCTGCTATGAACATAGTGGAACATGTATCCTTATTACATGCTAGGGAATCCTCTGGGTATAAGCCCAGGAGTGGTATAGCCGGATCTTCTGGAAGTGACATGTGAAAGATCTGTATGACAAGAACTTCAAGACTCTGAAGAAGGAAATGAAAGAAGACCTCAAAAAATGGAAAAATCTCCCATGCTCATGGTTCGGCAGGATTAATATAGTTAAAATGGCCATTTTGCCAAAAGCAATATACAGATTCAACGCAATACCCATCAAAATTCCAACTCAATTCTTCGTAGAGTTACAAAGAGCAATTCTCAAATTCATCTGGAATAACAAAAAAACCAGGATAGCTAAAACTATTCTCAACAACAAAAGAACTTCTGGGGGAATCAGTATCCCTGACCTCAAGCAATATTACAGAGCAATAGTGTTAAAAACTGCATGGTATTGGTACAGTGACAGGCAGGTGGATCAATGGAACAGGATTGAAGATCCAGAAATGAACCCACACACATATGGCTGCTTGATCCTCCACAAAAGGGGCTGAAAACATCCAATGGAAAAAAAGCCTTTTCAACAAATGGTGCTGGTTCAACTGGAGGTCAGCATGCAGAAGAATGAGAATTGATCCATCCTTGTCTCCTTGTACTAAGCTCAACTCCAAATGAATCAAGGACCTCCACATAAAGCCAGACACTCTGAAGCTAATAGAAAAGAAATCGGGGAAGACCCTGGAGGACATCGGTACAGGGGGAAAGTTTCTGAACAGAACACCAATAGCGTATGCTCTAAGATCAAGAATTGACAAATGGGACCTCATAAAATTACAAAGTTTCTGTATGGCAAAGGACACCATCAAAAGGACAAATCGGCAACCAACAAATTGGGAAAAGATCTTCACCAACCCTACATCAGATAGAGGGCTAATATCCAATATATATAAAGAACTCAAGAAGTTAGACTCCAGAAAACCAAACAACCCTATTAAAAAATGGGGTACAGAGTTAAACAAAGAATTCTCACCTGAAGAACTTTGGATGGCAGAGAAGCATCTTAAAAAATGCTCAACTTCATTAGTCATTAGGGAAATGCAAATCAAAACAACCCTGAGATTTCACCTTATACCAGTCAGAATGGCTAAGATTAAAAATTCAAGAGACAGCAGGTGTTGGGGAGGATGTGGAGAAAGAGGAACACTCCTCCACTGCTGGTGGGGTTGCAAATTGGTACAACCACTCTGGAAATCAGTCTGGCGGTTCCTCCGAAAACTGGGCACCTCACTTCCAGAAGATCCTGCTATACCACTCCTGGGCATATACCCAGAGGATTCCCCACCATGTAATAAGGATACATGCTCTACTATGTTCATAGCAACCCTATTTATAATTGCCAGATGCTGGAAAGAACCCAGGTATCCCTCAACAGAAGAGTGGATGCAAAAAAATGTGGTATATCTACACAATGGAGTACTATTCAGCCATTAGAAACAATGAATTCATGAAATTCTTAGGCAAATGGATGGACCTAGAGAACATCATACTAAGTGAGGTAACCCAGACTCAAAAGGTGAATCATGGTATGCACTCACTAATAAGTGGATATTAACCTAGAATACTGAAATACCCAAAACATAATCCACACATCAAATGAGGTACAAGAAGAAAGGAGGAGTGGCCCCTTGTTCTGGAAAGACTCAGTGAAGCAGTATTTGGCAAAACCGGAACGGGGAAGTGGGAAGGGGTGGGTGAGAGGACAGGGGGAGAGAAGGGGGCTTATGGGACTTTCGGGGAGTGGGGGGCTAGAAAAGGGGAAATCATTTGAAATGTAAATAAAAAATATATCGAATAGAAAAAAGAAATACAAGAGAACACAGGTAAACAGATAGAAGCCCTTAAAGAGGAATCACAAAAATCCCTTAAAGAATTACAGAAAAACACAACCAAACAAGTGAAGGAACTGAACAAAACCATCCAGGATCTAAAATGGAAATAGAAACAATAAAAAAATCACAAAGGGAGACAACCTTGGGGATAGAAAACCTTGGAAAGAATTCATGAATCATAGATATGTCACCAACAGAATATAAGAGATAGAAGAGAGAATCTCAGATGCAGAAGATACCATAGAAAACATTGACACAACATTCAAAGAAAATGCAAAAAGATCCTAACCCAAAACATCCAGGACATCCAGGATACAATAAGAGCAAACCTAAGTATAATAGGTATAGAAGAGAGTGATGATTCCCAACTTAAAGGGCCAGTAAATATCTTCAACAAAATTATAGAAGAAAACTTCCCTAACCAAAAGAAAGAAATGCACATAAATATAAAAGAAGCCTACAGAACTGCAAATAGACTGGACCAGAAAAGAAATTCATCCTGTCACATAAAAATCAAAACACTAAATGCACTAAACAAAGAAAGAATATTAAAGGCAGTAAGGGAAAAAGGTCAAGTAACATATAAAGGCAGACCTATCAGAATCACAGCAGACTTCTCACCAGAGACCAAGAAAGCTAGAAGATCCTGGGCAGATCTCATGCAGACCCTAAGAGAACACAAATGCCAGCCCAGTATTCTGTCTGGACTCCACCCCCACAGTTACCTGGCAACAGCCAAGTATGCTCCTCCCCACAATCACCTGGCAACAGCAAAGTAGGCCTGGCCCACTATAAAAGGGGCTTCTTGCCCCCTCTAACTCTCTTACTCTCTTACCCTATTGCCTCTCTAACCCTCTTACTCCTGTTTCCTGCTTTCTTCTCTCTTGGGCTCTTCTCCCATCCCCCTCTCTCCATGTGGCTATTGCCAACCTCTACTTTTCACTCATCACAACTCTCCACCAACAACAATAAATGCTTTAAAACAATGGACTACCACTTCTCATCTGGATCCAACGAGCTGGAACAATGGAGCAGGTCTTCCTCTAAAGAGCTGTGCCCACCCGTGGGTCCCCACTCTGTTCTCAGCTCTTCAGCAGCATCCAGTGGAGTCTGTGGTGTCCAAGAGCTAGAAACTGCTGTCATCAGCCACGCATGAGGCCCAGGGATCTCTGAGCCAGCTCTTCCATGGCACCCAGCAGCATCTGTGGTACCTAAGAGTCCAAGCCTGACTCCATCAGTTCCCCAGGGAACCCAGACTGTACTTCTCCGCCCCTGTAGCAGGGTCCTGCAGCTTCTCACAGCCCAGTGCCTTCCTGGCAGTGGTGTGGGGTGCTCGGGCAGTCATACTTCACGGGTCCCCCTTGCCTAGGTGCCTGAGCCCTGGCCAGACTCAGGCTACCATTTTAAGCCACAAATCGTCACAAATAATATAAAGTATCTTGGTGTTACTCTAACCAAACAAGTGAAAGATCTGTGTGACAAGAACTTCAAGTCTCTGAAGAAAGAAATCAAAGAAGACCTCAGAAGATGAAAAGATCTCCCATGCTCATGGATTGGCAGGATTAATATTGTAAAAATGGCCATCTTGCTGAAACCAATCTACAGATTCAATGCAATACCCATCAAAATTCCAACTCAATTCTTCATAGAGTTAGAGCAATTCTCAAATTCATTTGGAATAACAAACAAAACCAGGATAGCAAAAACAATTCTCAACAATAAAAGAACTTCTGGCAGAATCACTATCCCTGACCTCAAGCTGTACTACAAAGCAATAGTGATAAAAAACTGCATGTTATTGGTACAGTGACAGGTAGGTAGATCAATGGAATATAACCGAAGACCCAAAAATGAATTCACACACCTGTGGTCACTTGATCTTTGACAAAGAAGCTAAATCCATCCAGTGGAATAAAGACAGCATTTTCAAAAAATGGAGCTGGGTCAACTGGCAGTCAACATGTAGAAGAATGCAAATTGATCCATTCTTATCTCCTTGTACAAAGCTCAAGTCCAAGCAGATCAAGGACCTCCACATAAAATCAGATACACTGAATCTAATTGGAAAGAAACTTGGGAAGAGGCTGGAGCACATGGGCACAGGGGAAAAGTTCCTGAACAGAATGCCAATGGCCTATGCTCTAAGATCAAGAATTGACAAATGGGACCTAATAAAATTGCAAACTTCTATAAGGCAAAGGACACTGTCAATAGGACAAAACGGCAACCAGCAGATTGGGAAAAGATCTTTACTATTCCTACATATGATACAGGGCTAATATCCCATATATACAAAGAACTCAAGAAGTTAGACTCCAAAGAACCAAATTACTCTATTAAAAAATGGGGTACAGAGCTAAACAAAGAATTCTCCACTGAGGCAACTCCGAATGGCTGAGAAGCACCTAAAGAAATGTTCAGCATCCTTAGTTATTGGTGAAATGAAAATCAAAACAACCCTGAGATTCCACCTCCAGTCAGAATGTCTAAGATTCAAAACTCAGGTGACAGCAGATGTTGGCAAGGATGTGGAGAAAGAGGAACACTCCTCCATTGCTGGTGGGATTGCAAGCTGGTACAACCACTGTGGAAATCAGCCTGACGGCTCCTCAGAATATTGGATATAACATTACCTGAGGACCCAGTTAAAGGACTCCTGGGCATATACCCAGAGGATTCCCCAGCATGCAATAAGGACACATGCTCCACTATGTTCATAACAGCCTTATTTATAATAGCCAGAAGCTGGAAACAACCCAGATGTCCCTCAACAGAGAAACGGATACAGAAAATGTGGTATATATACACAATGGAGTAGTACTCATCTGTTAAAAACAATGACTTCATGCAATTCTTAGGCAAATGGAAGGAACCAGAAAATCTCAATGTGAGTGAGGTAGCCCAATCACAAAAGAACACACACGGTATGCACTCACTGATAAGTGGATATTAGCCCAAAAGTTCAGAATACCCAAGATTCAATTCTTAGGCCATATGAAGCCTAAGAAGAAGGAAGACCAAAATGAGGATGCTTCAGTGCTTCTTAAAAGGATGAACAAAATACAGGAGAAAATATGGAGACAGTGTGGAGCAGAGACTGAAGGAAAGCCCACCCAGAAACTGCCCCACCTGGGGATCCATCCCATAACAGCCACCAAACCCTGACACTATTGTGGATGCTGGGAAGTGCTTGCTGATGGAAGCCTGATATGGCTGTCTCCTGAGAGGCTCTGCCAGTGCCTGACAAATACAGAGGTGGATGCTCGCAGTCAACCATTGGACTAAGCTCTGGGGTCCTTGATGGAGGCGTTGGAGATTGGGACTGAAGGAGTTGAGGGTATTTGCAGCCCCTTGGAGGAAGCAACAGTGTTAACAGGCCAACACCCCCCCCCAGGAGCTCTCGGGGACTGAACCACCAACCAGAGAATATACATAGAGTGATTCATGGCACTGACCACATACGTGGCAGAGGATGGCCTTGTTGGACATCACTGGGAGGAGAGGCCTTCAGTCCTGTGAAGGTTTGATGCCCCAGTGTAGGGGAATGCCAGAACAGGAAGATAGGAGTGGGTGGATGGGTGGGGGAGCACCCTCACAGAGGAGGAAAGGGGGGGGTGGGATAGGGTTTCTGAAGGGGAGACCTGGAAAGGGGAAAACATTTGAAATGTAAATAAAGAAAATATCTAATCCAAAAGAAAAAGAAAATGTGGGATTTAAAAAAAACAAAAAGACAAAAGCCGGGCGGTGGTGGCGCTTGCCTGTAATCTCAGTACTCTGGGAGGCAGAGGCAGGTGGATTTCTGAGTTCGATGCCAGCCTGGTCTACAGAGTGGGTTCCAGGACAGCCAGGGCTATACAGAGAAACCCTGTCTCGAAAAAAAAAAAAAAAAACCAAATCCAAAAAATCAAAAAAAAAAAAAAAAAAAGACATAAAATACTCAAGTAGCTCATCACAGTTGGTAAGTAATAAATATCCATGCCTAATTAACAAAAAGAAAAAGAAAGGAATGGGGAGAGCTCAAGCCAAGCGGTTGCCATGCTATGCCTATGCTTGTCTGTCTCCTTATGGAGATGTGGTGGAAACTCTGAGGCATGGGGTTTAAAACCAAGTGTAGTGGTGCATGCTTGTAATCCCAGCACTGGAGAGACAGAGGCAAGGCCAGCAAGATGGTGACAGAGTGAGGCCCTATCTGAAAATTTCAAAACAAAATAAAAGGGAATCAAGGTGCTAGGCAGTGGTGGTATACACCTTTAACCCCAGCACTTGAGATCTCTGAGTAGGCAGATCTCTGAGTTTAAAGCCAGCCTGGTCTACTGCATGAGTTCCAGCACAGCCAGGGCTGTTACATAGAGAAACCCTGTCTTGGGAAAAAATTAGTGGGGCTTAGTAGAAGAGAGTTATGCTGTCATGGTAGTAGGCTTAAAGGGAGTTTACATTTGCTGTGCATTAGTATTTGCGAGAATGGATTACTAATAAGGTGGGTTGAGCATCCTCAGCTCTCTGGCTTCCTTCCTCATTGTCTGATATACTCACACCATGAGGCCATCTGTCATGCTGTGATATAACCAGAAGTCCCTCACCAGAGCTGAGCACATGCTCTCCAACTTCCAAAACTTAAGCTATATAAAACTCTTTTCTGTATAAAGCTATGAGCTCTGGGTATTTTATTAAAACATTACCAGAGCCAGGCAGTGGTGGCGCACGTCTGTAATCCCAGCACTCTGGGAGGCAGAGGCAGGCGGATCTCTGAGTTCGAAGCCAGCCTGGTCTACAGAGTGAGTTCCAGGACAGCCTGGGCTATACAGAGAAACCCTGTCTCGAAAAAAACAAATCCAAAAAACAAACAAACAAATAAAACAAACAAAAAGCATTGCCAGAATATATGACATATTTTGACAGATCAGAAGATAATACTATGATGGTCAGTCTTTTGTTGTGGCTATTGTTGTTGTTGGTTGGTTGTTGCTTTTTTGAGACAGGGTTTCTCTGTGTAGCCTTGGATGTCCTGGAATCTCGGCCTTGGACAGCCATCTGCCTCTGCCTCCCAAGTGCTGGAATCAAAAGCATGCACCACCACCGCCCTACAGATCAATCTTGATTGTAATTTGATGAGATTTAGAATCACCACAGAGTGCCAGGGGTGGTGGCAAACATCTTTAATCCCAGCACTTTGGGGGACAGAGACAGGAAGGATCTCTGAAGTCAGCATGATCTATATACCAAGTTACTGAACAGCCTGAACCACATCGAGAGACTCTATGTCAAAAAGAAAAAGGGAAAAAGGAAATAAGTCTCTGGATATGTCTGTGAGAGATTACCTAGATCAGATTGGGGTGTGAAAAACCCACTCGAAATTAGGGTAGAATCATTCCATGGTCTGGTGTGTCAGACTGAAAACAAAAGAGAAAGAAAGCTGAGCAGAGAAATACATTATCCTCTGTTTCCTGACTGACTGTGGGCACACTGGGCCAGTCACCTCCGGTTCTTGCTGCTTCCCTGTCATAATGAGTTGTATCTTCTAGAACAAAACCTAACTCATTCCTTTCTTCTTGAAGTTGCTTTTTGACAGGGACATGGTTGCTGCAAGAAGACAAGCAAGTAATATAAATAGCAACAAAACCAAACCTATGGTCGTTCCTTCTGCCATCCGTGACACATTATGAGCTATACTATAAAGACCTTTCCCAGTGTGTGAAGTTAAGTCCTTCAGATATGACAGACAAGCCCAGAATCACAGATTTCTGTGATTTACCCAACTATAACATGGGTATAGACACGGGTTTTCTTGATGGCTTGTTCACAGCAAACTAAGTGGCAACATGAGAGAAAGGTCTGCAGTCTGAATAATTAGCTCAGCCTTCCCAGTCATGGAATATGCATCACACACACACACACACACACACACCACACACACACACACACACCACACACACACACTCACACACACACACCACACACACACCACACACCACACACCACATACACACACACACCACATACACCACACATAGCATACACACACCACACACACACACCACACACACCACACATACCACACACACCACACACAGACACACACAGACACACACACACACACACACACATACATAAATATAGATAAAGATATAGATATGGGCTGTATCATCTTTTACATAGTCCCTGGTCTGTGCAGGGGGCAGCTCCTATAGGCTACCTTTGAACATGGGCTATTATATAGGGAGAGTGGCTATATCAATCAGTCTAGGTATGTCTATGCTGATTTCTTTTTCTTTCTTTCTTTCTTTCTTTCTTTCTTTCTTTTTTTTTTATTTGGTTTTTTTTTTTTCCGAGACAGGGTTTCTCTGTGTAGCCCTGGCTGTCCTGGAACTCACTCTGTAGACCAGGCTGGCCTCGAACTCAGAAATCTGCCTGCCTCTGCCTCCCAGAGTGCTGGGATTACAGGCGTGTGCCACCACCGCCCGGCCCGTCTATTTTCTCTCTCTCTCTCTCTCTCTCTCTCTCTCTCTCTCTCTCTCTCTCTCTCTCTCTCTCTCTCTCTCTTAACTCAATGGCTTGAAATCATATTGATTTGACTAAGGATCAAACTCAGTTGGTCGAATGCTGGAGAAAGAGCACAGTGGTTAAGAGCACTAGCTGCTCTTGCAAAGAGCCCAAGTTTAGTTCCCAGTGCCCACACTGGAGGGCTCAAACCTGTAACTCCAGCTCCAAGTAATGTAATGCCAGCTTCTGTCCTTCATGGGCATCTGTACTCAAAGGCACATACTCTGCCCCTGACATATGTATAATTAAGATTTATTTACTTATTTTAACGTTTATTATTTTGTGTGTGTATGGGTGTTTTGCCTGCCTGAATTTCTGTGCACCCACAGGTATGCCTGGTGCCTGAAGAGGGTGTCAGATCTCTAGAACTAGCGTTACACAGACGGCTCTTAGCTGTCACAGTCTCTGGGAAGTCAGCCTGTGTTCTGAACCATCTCTCCAGACATATATAATCAATACGTTCAGGTGTGGTGGCACATGTGTTTAGACCCAGCACTCAGTGTGGAGGAGTAGCCTGTGAGTTTAAGGTCAGCCTGGCGTTCAAAGTGAATTCAGGCCAGCCAGGGCTACAAAGTAAGACTCTAACTCAAAAAACCAAGAAGACAGTCTTTAAAACAACAACAACCTACTATCCCTCAAAAGACTTACTTTTCATTCCTATTATACCCAACATAGTTTAGAAAATGGACTCTGTTCACATTCAGCAATTACAACTAGATCAAGATGAACAGAAGCGAGCTGGATCAGTGTGGTGTTTTCTGTGAAGCCTGGTGATCTGAGGGCCAACCCTCAGATGCACATGGGAAATTGCAGTACACCCGTACACTTATCTCTACACCCTTCTACTCACTCTTCCTTTTCCTACTGTACAGTTTGTAACGTCTGTCTAAGACTATGTAGAAACAACACTGAACAGGGTCCAGTTCTATCCAAAATCCTAACTGAGGGACTGGGGATGGAGTTGGGACAATGCTTGCCTAGGCTACACAAAGCCTTGAACTTATCCTCAGTACCACAAGAATAATAATGTAAAATAAATAAACCTCCTGGCTTAGCTGTCTCATTAATCCTAATCACTGATCCGTAAATACTGTGGAGGTGTTTGCATGCATAGTTATCTCATATGCAAATAACAAGAATTTAAATTTATCCTCTTAGAACCTTGTACTATTTTTACCTGCATACCATGTTTGTTGTTTGTTTTTGGTTTTCAAACAGGATCTGATGTGCCCCATATGAGGCCTCAAATGCCCTATGTAGATCAGACTGGATTTGAACTCCTGATCCCCTCCCCATCCCGGACAAGTGCCACCACACCTGGATGAGCTTATACTGTTTTTATCCTTCTCTTGTCATTAGCGCTTGTAGATGATTTTTATTTATGTGCATGCACATGTATGTGTACCAGTATGCGCACGAGCATAGGTGCCAACCGAGGACAAAAGAGGGTGTCAGATCCCCTGGAACTGGAGTTAGTGGCAGTTCTGAGTCACCTGCTGTGAGTTCTAGGAATCAAGTTCCCATCCTTCGGAGGAACAGCAAGCACTCTTAACTGACGAGCCATCTCTCTAGTCTTAGAAATTGATTTTTTAGGACTAACTCTGGCAAATGAGAGGGCACTTCATGGCCCAAGATGACTGTCCTGAAGGATCTGCCACACCAGGCTCAGCCAGGGAACCTTAGAAGTGAGTTCAATACCCTAAACCCCTGCCACTGCCACCTCCCAACAACAACAAAAAGGAGGGGCCCCAACTGTGTACGGTGACACAAACCCACTTAGTGACAAACAACTGGGAAAATGATCAGCTTAGCTCTTCCCTGCCTCCCCTCCCCCACATCCCAGCTCTTCTTATTCTGCTAGTCTTTATTCAGAAGTCATGCACACAAACGTCCTCATCCTCCATCCAAAGGATCTGTGTCCTGACCCCTCCAGAGGAATGCAATCATTGCTGCTATTTTTTTTCTTTTTCTTAAAAGAAATATATTAACTGAGTCAGGTATTGTGGTGCAGCCCTGTGACCCCAGCACTCAGGGGACAGAGATAGGCTGATCTCTATAAGTTCAAGGGTGACATAGTAAGTTCCAGGGCAGCCAGGACTACATAGTGAGACCCTGTCTCAAAAACCAGAAATGCATTACATTTATGTAATTATTTGTATGAGTGGGTGGGGGTGGGGGATGGGTGGGGGATGGGTGGGTGCAAGCAGCATGGCGTATGCTTGGAGGTTAGAGGACAATCTGAGGGAATTGGTTCTCTGGTTCTACCATGTGAGCCCTGAGGATCAAACTCAAATCAGCAGATTTGGTCACAAGGGCTTCACCCACTGAGCCATCTCACAGGCCTGGAAGTCTGTTCCTGAGTGCTGCAAAACCAGCCATTCAGCTTCCTCTGCCATCAGTCAGTCCGAATTTTTGCCAGGAATCCCTTGGCCATGCAGAGGGCAACAAGGAATGCATTTTCTCCCATTGCCAAGAATAGAAAACAACAACAACAAAACAAAAACACAAATTGTCCTGGTTTCTACTCTGTGTCAAAGCTGCCTTTTCCCTAGCGGGACACAAAAATTCAAACACAGGGAGCCCAATGGAGGAGCTAGAGGAAGGACTGAAGGATCTGAAGAGGTTTGCAGCGCCATAGGAAGAACAACAATATGAACCAACCAGAACCCCCAGAGCTCCCAGGGACTAAACCACCAACCAAAGAGTACACATGGAGGGACCCATGGCTCCAACTACATATGTAACAGAGGATGGCCTTGTTGGACATCAGTGGGATAAGAGGACCTTGGTCTATGAAGGCTGGATGCCCCAGTGTAGGGGAATACCAGGACAGGGAGGCCAAAGTGGGTGGGTGGGGGCGTACCCTCATAGGAGCAGGGGGAGGGGGAGGGGATAGGGAGTTTCGGGAGGGGAAATCCGGAAAGAGGTTAACATTTGAAATACAAATAAATAAAATATCCAATAATAAAAAATACAAAAATTCAAACTCTACTCTCAAGGACTACACATAGAACCTTTGACATAACATCGCAATCCTCAGCATCCCATGGAGAAGGCAGAGATACACAAGAACAGCATCTATGGTGACAAATCCCCCTGCTACCTCTGCCTGTCACAGACACACATCACAGCACTAAGAAAGAACTTGTGTGGCCTGTATCTGCCCACATGTCTCCCATCACCCAAGAACAACCTGGCTATTCCTCTCTGTCACAGTGGGTGGGTCAAGGTGATGATCTTGGTGGTGACCCCACATTCTTACTCATGGACAGGAAGCCCCTGTCACTCACCCCAAGTCCTCGAGCACACAGCTACACAGAACTGAGCTCCTCTCCAGCCTGTGTTGCCTGTGTGTTAGAAGACCCAGAGGGGAGTGGGTAGCTATGACCTGCACACACAAGGCCTGAGTTCCCACAGACCGACCTTCAGGGGAGGACACACAGGCCAACACGGTGCTGTGCAAAAGCTGAGGAGGGAGGAGGCAAGAGGGGCTGCGAAATCACGACTGACCCCACAAGTGGCCGGCATCAAGAGTCCTGTCTACTACCTCCACGGGGGCAGTCAGTGTGAGCTGACGTGGCTTAGGTGTGTGGGTGCAGCCTTAGCTATCATGAGAGGCCTGGAGGGCCCTTGAAGTCCTGCTGTTAATGAAGGTAATTTGGCAGGCTTGAGGGAACAGGGGTGCCCTGGAGGAGCACAGTTAGCTGTAGCTCAAATGGTAGTAGTGATGGCCCTCCAATTCCAGGTCAAGTGCTGGCTTCTGAATGCCCAGAGCAGCCAGGAGCCAGGACACACCCTCACTTTCACCCTCACCCTACCTGTCTCTCTCTGTCTCTCCCTGTCCCTCCCCCAAATCTGTCTGCATGCAAGGGCCCAGCACCCCTCTGAGCAGTGGCAGGGAGATGCCCCATCACAGGGAGACACGGGCCAACCTTACCAGCTCTCTTAGGCCTGTAGCATTGCCCAGGCTACAGGAGTCAGCCTTTGCATTTCAGGTGGCCTTACTCTGAGGAACGAATGGCCTAGCAGTGTGTGGTCTTGGGACCATGAGTCCATGCCCCATGTAGCCCTTGAGGTGGCATGTCTTAATCCTTCATCTGGGTAGACAAACACCATAGACACTTTCATCCAGCTCTTACTTGGGGATACTAATAGGTATATTCACAAAAGGCCAGTGGCTGGACTCATACCATTCTATGAGGTTCTCAGCTAAGGTCTGTGTGTGCCCTGAAATTGTATTGGGAACACCTTAATTTTGGCATAGCTCCATACTATAGACTGAGTTTGCCACGGGTATGTGGTTACAGTTGCAGCCAGGATCATGTGTGTTGAGATGGGGGGTGCTCATATGTTGGTCTCAACAAAGCTTGATCTAGGCAGTGGAGGCAGAGGCAGTATTTGAAGCTAAATGTTGGCTATAACCTGTTGTCTGTCTAGGAAATGTTTTATATAGGATTTCTGGAGTCACAACAATGGAAGTGATGTTTTATGATGTAATCCCTCCTATTGTTATCCCCTGAGAGATGCTAGAGATTAGGAAATGGGCTGACTGTCCCCTAGCAGGAAGATGGGGAGCTGTTTTGTTTTGTTTTAGACAACTGTCTTCTTGGGACTCATGATGTTTTTATTTGTTGGTTTTGAATGACCCAACTTTTCATTTAGTTTTTAATTGAAACAGAGTCTCATCACACCTCAGTAAATAGCTGAGGACTTTGCTGTCCTTATCCTCCTAACAACTCTTGACTGCTCGGATTACTAGAATGTACCACTGTACCTGACTCCAGAATGTCATCAAAAGAAATAATAAAGGGAGCTTCAGAATCTAAGTCACTCCTGTCCTGGGGCACTAGGTTGGCCTGCTCTGTGGGCTCGTGGGCTACAGAGTAGGCAGCCGCAGGGGGCTCTCAGCTGCGCAGGTGCAGAGTGGGCTATAGACTAGAGGTCATTGTGTCGTGAGGGGACATGGGTAGTGGTTTCCAAGAGAACAGACGGAGCTGCTTGAGCCACTCCCACCCCCCACGTGCCAGCTCCTCAGTGGGTTGGAGGGTCTCAGCTGAAGCCACCGCTTCTCCAGGGCCCCATGGCAGCAGGGACCCTGAGCCGACATCTGGAGTAACCAGCTAAGGCAATGTCCAGGGCCTCACATAGACCAATTGAAGAAATCCTGAAGAACAAGATGCCTGTGTCTTCCAGGCTGGTGGCCTGGACAGAATCAACCCAGAGGAAGAGTTGAGGACAAAGCCCCAGAAACAGGATGAAATAATACTCTGGCAACATATCTCCTGATGGAAATTGATGAACCCAAATGTTCCTCACTGTAATGTGATAGGTGATGAGGAAGAGACCTATAGAAATCTAGAAATTGACGATGTCATGACTGCAGGTTTCTTAGCTAAGAAATTATCTGCTGCCAAAGGCAAGAGCCCAAAAGCATCAGATTCAGGAACAAGAAGGCCGTGGAGAGGTTCTCCCCCAAGAACCAGCAAAGCAACAGTTTAAAATGAAATGGAAGCCAAAGGACTGAATATGAAATTAGCTAGACCGTTCATTTCAACAGGCGCACATGATATAACCAAAGATGAAGAAATGTCAGAGGCTGCACATGGACACCCCATGACTGTTGAAAAGTCAAATCAAGGACCCACAACAAGTGACCAACTGCAAAACAAATCACAAAGTGTAGTTGTTTGTCAAATACAACCCATGCTACTATAGTACTCTACTTCATGTTCTCTTATAAAAAGTCTGTAAGAGGGGGCTGGAGAGATGGCTCAATGGTTAAGAGACATCTCTGTTCAGGTAGGCAGTGGCGCAGGCCTTTAATCCCAGCACTTGGGAGGCAGAGGCAGGTGGATTTCTGAGTTTGAGGCCAGCCTGGTCTACAGAGTGAGTTCCAGGGCTACACAGAGAAACCCTGTCTTGAAAAAACCAAAAAAAAAAAAGGAAAAAAGAGAGCACTGACTGCTCTTTCAGAGGTCCTGAGTTCAAATCCCAGCAACCACATGGTGGCTCACAACCATCTGTAATTGGATCTGACGCCCTCTTCTAGTGTGTCTGAAGATAGCAACAGTGTACACATATAAATAATAAATTAAACTTTTTTTTTAAAAAAGGTCTGTAAGAAGCTTTGATTGTTTTTTCTATTAATCCAAAACCTGTTGGTATGGTGAAATATTTAGGTAGATATTTAGGCTGAAAGATATTTTCACTTGTTTTCTTTAGCTCGTTTGGGCTAATTGGGAGGTATTCTAAGAGTTACTTTTGCATTTTTTCTGATCTACAACTGAAAATCCCTGTTGATGTTTTTTGTGTGTGTAAGGAAAGAACTGATTTTTTTTTCTTATCCGGATTAGTTTTCCACACTCCCACTCAAATAAATGTCCATGTTAAAGTGGCAGTAACCTCTGCCCTGCTTGTTTTTGGGGCACTGGGCAGACTTCAGATGATGTTTTGGTACTGTGTGGCTAACTCGGTGTCCCCTTTATAAACTGCCTTGACCTGCTTTTGTGTCCTAGCCCCCTCTGCCAATACATGTAAAATTGGAAGGATTATATTGTAGAACGGCAGAGGCTGTTGAACATGAGGAACTCTTCTTCTCTCAAATATTCTGTCGTTTGTTGCAGTAATGAAATTCTCACTTTGACACCTACTTGTTCTAATGCGTGAAGGAAATAGATCAAGTGGTCACCCTATAGCAGGAAGGACATCTCTGGTTGACAGCTCAGTCAATACATGGCTAATAGTAGGTCATTTGCCCTAATTAGGCCTTAGAAAACAATTAACTGAGGCCTTTTTTTTTTTTTGAGACAGGGTTTCTAACCCTAACCCTAACCCTGGCTGTCCTGGAACTCACTCTGTAGACCAGGCTGGCCTTGAACTCAGAAATCCACCTGCCTCTGCCTCCCAAGTGCTGAGAGTACAGGCGTGTGCCACCACCGCCTGGCTGTGGCAGACTTTTAATGTAACTTCTCTATATTATATACACAAAATAGCTTTTATTAAACAACTTATCTTTAACTTTAAATGTATGGAACTATCATGATGTCAATATTTTTTTAAAAATGGGGCAAATTGAAAGACAAAAGGAAGATAGGAAGGAAGAAGAAGGAAGGGAGGGAAGGAGGGTCAGCAAGTTAGCTCATTAGGTAGAGGTGCTTGCCGTCAAGTCTGAAAGCCTAGATTTGAGGCCTGAGATCTGCATGGTGGAAAGACTCCCGTGATCTGTTCTCTCGCCTTCATATATGAACAGTGACACTTTTATAATTCTCCCAAATAAATGGATTTTTTAAAAAGAAAGAAAGAAAGAAAGAAAGAAAGAAAGAAAGAAAGAAAGAAAGAAAGAAAGAAAGAAAGAAAGAAAGAAAGAAAGAAAGAAAGAAAGGAAGGAAGGAAGGAAGGAAGGAAGGAAGGAAGGAAGGAAGGAAGGAAGGAAGGAAGGAAGGAAGGAAGGAAAGAAGGAAGGAAGGAAGGAAGGAAGGAAGGAAGGAAGAGAAAAAGGAAGGAAGGAAGGAAGGAAGGAAGGAAGGAAGGAAGAGAGAGAGAGAGAGAGAGAGAGAAAGAAAGAAAGAAAGAAAGAAAGAAAGAAAGAAAGAAAGAAAGAAAGAAAGAAAGAAAGAAAGAAAGAAAGAAAGAAAGAAAGAAAGAAAGAAAATATAGGGTTGACAAGGCAGCTCAGTTGGTGGATTGCCTGACCAGCATGAAGCTCTAGATTTAATCACAGCACTGAATAAGCTGGGCCTGATGGCTCACATACCTGCTTTCCCAACACATAGAAAGTGAAGCAGGAGGGTTAAGAACTCAAGTATCATATCCTATAAGGTAAGGTCAAAGCTAGCCTTCACTATATGGCATGGTGGTTTCCAAAACAAAATACCACCCACCCAAGCCAATACAAAAGAAAATAAAGATGACAAGCCCCAGTTGAAGCTCCTTCTCTATGTCTTGGATCAAGTCTCGTAACTCCTGAGGTAACTAGTCCCTGAAATGGAACTTTATCTTTCCCATACATGCCAGAGCTCTTAGCTAGTTTTCTTTTTAGCTTTCTTTTCAGAATCTCATCATCCAGTGAGGGCAAGAAATACTAGTTTTTCAAGTTCATGTAGACACCCCCTCCCCTAATCATTTTCTTCATGCCTCTGATGAGGTTTACTTTGAACTGGTTGTTTGGGGTCCAGTGTCTTTATTTTTGATGACTCTAATTTATTCATGAATGTGGTTGGCAGCAAGGGAGGGGTTAGTACTGTACAGAGCTGGAGCCATGACTAAGTCATGTAAGCCACAAATGAGTGCTCCCCAGGCCTGGAAGGATGACTGAGTGAGCATGTAGGGGCATTTCCCATCAAGGCTGAAGACCTCAGGTCAATCCCCAGGAGTCACATGGTGGAAAGAAAGAAGGTATTACTACAGGTTGACTTTCTGACCTCTGCATTCCATGGCGCTTGCTAAACTAGGGATTGAGCTGGTTAGCTGATTAAAAACATCTCAGTTAGCAACAACAAAAAGAAAAAGAAAAGATCTCAGTCAAAAGGGTGAAGGATGAAGGAAATCAGAAGTTTCGGAGTGTGGTCTTCAATTTACACTATGAAATTAGTTACAGAGAAACACGGGAAGTTTATAGCTGCTGAAAAGTCCAGATTGAGAAGCCATGTATGGTAGGTAGCATAGGCTCCTTCCTAATAGCACCACTTAGGAGGCTGAGGCAAGAGTTTCAGTGTATTTGAAGCCTACCTGGGTTGCACAGTGAGTGCTGGAGCAATCAAGCCTGCACAGCAAGGTCCTGTACACAAACCGGAACAGGCTGAGTTAAAGAGCTGAGCCACACAAAGAGGAAAGGACAGTCGGGGCCTCGGGCATATCCTTTATTGATTTATTCCTCTAGATCTACTGTCCCTCTGAAGTGCTCCATAGCCTCTGGCTGTCATATTGGCTTGTCCTTTGGAGAGGCCTGGCATGCATTTACAGGGACTTGTACTTGGATGTCTTCCTGCAGGCTAGTTTGATTGTTTCATCTGTGAGTCTAAGCTCCTCCTGCTTGGCAGCTCATTTCAGAGAATACTTGCTGTTTCCCAATGCAGGTACAAGAAAGCACATCTCTTCTGTTACCTTGTCAGGCAAAAGGGTGTTCATAGCCTGTCACTTTGTTAGCCTGTGTTCTGCAATATCAGTGGTGGCTTCACTGTAGCCTGCCTAGGTGTCACAAATGGTTGCTTCATAAGACACTTCTTTCAAAAATATTGAGGTGAATGTGGTGCCAGAGTCCTTTAATCCCAGCATTAAGGAGGCAGAGGTAGGTAGAGCTCTGTGAGATCAAGGCTAATGTGGTCTGACAAGTTCCAGGGCTACAGAATGAGACCTTGTCCATCAAACCATATCTAAAGATGAGACAAGACAAGAGCTTGCGTAGTTGGGAAGAGGTGGGAAGGTATGCTTGGATCTGGGAAGAGTTAGGGGGAGTGGTGGGGAGCTGAGAATGATCAAAATATATTGGATGAAAATCTCAATAAATATTGTTAGAGAAATCACATCTTGGAAGTCTGGCTAAGTGACAGGGAATGTGCTTTGCATGCTGGCAAGACGAGAGAGGGGGGGAGGGAGAGAGAGAGAGGAAATATACAAGAATTTAGGAATATTGAGCCCTCAACTTAGGAATATGTATTCTTTTCAAATGTTTGAATTTTTAACACAATATTTGAGACAAATCTTACATATTCTAGGCTAGCTTCAAACTCTTCATAGCTGAAGATAACCTTGAACTTCTGATCCTTCCTGACTCTCCCTCCCAAGTCCTGGGGTTACAGGTGTCCAGTACTCGGGACGGGACTCCCGGCTTCCTGAATGCTGGGCCAACACTGCCTACTGAGTTACAACCCCAGCCCGAAGTGAGTCATGCAAAGGCAATCTCACTTGTATACTCTCTGCTTCCCCCCCCCCCAAAACCCCATGATAATAGAGCCTTGCTTGCTTTATCTGTTTGTTAATTTCAGACTGGTCTCTCTCTGTAGTCCATGCTGGCCCTGAAGTCATTGTGTGGCCCAGGCTGGCCTGGAACTCATTGTCATCTTCCAGTGTAGAGGATGGCCTCAGCCTCCCAAGTATTGCAATTACAGCCATGATTATCTGTGGAATTCACTGCAGTGTCCATCAGGGTAAGGAGAGTAGCTCTCAGACAGTACTCACAAACATTTCTGGTTTGGTTTGTTTCACAGTGCTGGAGATGGAACCCAGGATATTGTGTATGTTAGGCAAGTATACTACCGCTGAGTCATATATTTCCAGATCTAAAAAAGAAATCTTCAAAAAGCTATTTGAATGAAAGCCAGGCCTGACAGTGTCTGCCTATTACCTCGGTGCTTGGTCGGTAGATCCTGCATGGTGAGAAGATAAACCTGGGTTATATGAGACCCCGTCTCAAAAAAACATTAATATATGAGTAAAAAAATAGATGATAAGAGAGATCACTGGTTAGAAAGCCTTAAAAATAATAATAATGGTGAATAAAAACAGTTAAAAGCAGCAGGATAAGCAATTAAGCAGGATGGATGCCTGATGAGTCACTGACTTCGTTAGCAACAGACTTAATGAGGCAGGCACTTGTTTGGACATCTTTCTCAGAAGATCCTGTGACCTCTCCGTGGCTTATAATCATATCTTCTTGTGAAGGTAGTGTGGGAGTGTTCACACATATTTCAGGGTGTCTGCTCAATTAGAGAGAGAACAGGAGATGGTCAATTTCAACACAGCAGGCACGGAATTGTTTGAACCTTAGGAAAGCCTTCACACATTCAGAACTGAGAAATCCAGACCGCATACTTTACAGGGGAGTGCCAGCAGGATCGATTGGAGGCTGAAGGGAAGAGGCAGTAATATCAGGCCACCTAGAGATGCTTTAGTGGGAACACCAGCCGAGGTTTTAACTTTCTCGGACCCTTATCTCACCCATTACCTAAGCAATAACCTGTATTAGCCCACTTCCTTTCTGTGGGGTGTTCGCTTTTTTCAATGCTTCTGACCAATCAACACATGTTCATACTATAACCATTATGCCTCCTGTCCCGTGAAGAAACTCTTCTACCCCCTTGGCATGATGAATAAGACACACAGTGTGTGTGTAATTCCTCATAGACTCTGGAATCCACATAGACAGTAGAGCCACTGTCACAGTATGTTATGATACGTGCTTTCATGAAGCCATTGTTGTTTGGTTTCTTGTTTTTTTAAAGATTTATTTATTTATTTTTATGTATGTGAGTACACTATTGCTGTCTTCAGACACACCAGAAGAGGACAAAGGATTCAATTACAGATAATTGTAAGCCACCATGTGGTTGCTGGGAATTGAACTCATGACCTTTGGAAGAGCAGTCAGTGCTCTTAACCACTGAGCCATCCCTCCAGCCCCTGGTTTCTTGTTTTTAAGATTTACTTTTATGTATACGAGTCTTTGCCAGCATAAATGCGCATATACCATTTATATGTCTGGTTCCATCATCAATACTGAATAAAAAAGCAATGTTTGTGAATACTGTTTCTGGGATTTTGTCCTGATCCTCATAGACAGGGCAGTGAATACAGCAGCTAATGGGGTCCATATTCCCAAAGTTTGGGAGGCTGAGGCTGGAAGATCACAGTGAACCTGGGCCACACAATGACTTCAAGGCCAGCATGGACTACAGAGGAAGGCCCTTCTAAAATTCACAAACAAATAAAACTGGCACTACTCTATTTTCATGGACTTCAGTGAGGGAAACAGACAGTATGCTAGGCCGAAGAGGGCACTGACTCCCTTGGAGGTAGAGTTACAGATGGTTGTGAGCTGCCATGTGGTCGCTGGAAACTGAACCAGGCCTCTGAAAGAACAATAAGCCTTCTTAACCACGGAGCCAACTTTCTATGTCTTGTCATTTGGTTCCGTTACTTTTCATTCAGAGAATTCCCTTTTTAGGCAGGGTTTCACTCTGTAGCCCAAACCTCACACTCTCATGAGTGGTCCCTCTTGCCTTGATCTCCCAACCGCTGAAATTATAGGCATGAGATGCCACATTAGGCTTTGAAGAGAACTCTAAGCTTACAGGAAGAACGCTAGAAGAAAAATAGTAGGAAGGATACTTAGATATCAATTACCAAGGTTTCACTTTTTTTTTTAAGATTTGTTTATTTATTTTATGTGTATGAGCACACTGTAGCTGTCTTCAGACACACCAGAAGAGGGCATCAGATCTCATTACAGATGTTTGTGAGCCATCATGTGGTTGCCAGGAATTGAACTCAGGACATCTGGAAGAACAGCCACTGAGGTTTCTTTTGTTTGTTTGTTTGTTTTGTTTTGTTTTTTGGATTTGCTTTTTTCAAGACAGGGATTCTCTGTATAGTCCTGGCTGTCCTGGAACTCACTCTGTAGACCAGGCTGTCCTCGAACTCAGAAATCTGCCTGCCTCTGCCTCCCAGAGTGCTGGGATAACAGGCGTGTGCCACCACCGCCTGGCTCACTGAGTTTTCTTAACCACTGAGCCATCTCTCCAGCCCCAAGGTTTCACTTCTTAGTGAACTCTTTACCCCAGGTGTGTTACCATTTCTGTGCTTGTTCTCTCTTTCCTTTTAAAATTAAATTGTGTGTGTGTGTGTGTGTGTGTGTGTGTGAGAGAGAGAGAGAGAGAGAGAGAGAGAGAGAGAGAGAGAGAGAGAGAGTGAGTGTGTTGATGTCCATACTGCTGTGCTCACACCCATGTGTGCATTTGGAGGTTAAAGGACAACTTGTAAGATTTGGTTCTCATCTTCCATTGTGTGAGTACTAGAATTGAATTCAACTTGAAAAGCTCAGTGGCAAATGTCTCTAATCTCTGAGCCATCTCACTGGCCATCCATCCATCCATCTGTCTGTCTGCATGCCTTCTCTCAACTATTGGAATGTAGTATATATCCTGGCTCTTCCTCCCAAAGTATTTCTATGCGTTTCCTAAAGGGTATGGTAAACCACATGTAGTTATAAGTTCATGCTTGTAATCCCAGCAATTGAGACACTAAGGCAAGAAGGTTGCCCCAAATTAATAAGCAAGCTTGAGACACACAAGCTATACTCTGTAGTCAGCTTGACTATGGAGTGAGACTATGTCTCAAAAAAGAGAAAGAAAGAAAGAAAGAAAGAAAGAAAGAAAGAAAGAAAGAAAGAAAGAAAGAAAGAAAGAAAGAAAGAAAGAAAGAAAGAAAGGAAGGAAGGAAGGAAGGAAGGAAGAAAGAAAGAAAGAAAGAAAGAAAGAAAGAAAGAAAGAAAGAAAGAAAGAAAGAAAGAAAGAAAGAAAGAAAGAAGCCCAGTGCTGCTGGACATGGTGGCACACACCTTTAATTCCAGCACTTAGAAGGCAGGGGCTGGCTGATCCCTGAGTTCAGGGCCAATCTAGTCTACATAAGGAATTCCAAGACAGCCAGAGCTACATAATAAGACTTTGCTTCCCCCACCCCCCAGACAGGGTTTCTCTGTGTAGCCCTGGCTGTCCTGGAATTCACTCTATAGACCAGGCTGGCCTCGAACTCAGAAATCCGCCTGCCTCTGCCTCCCAGAGTGCTGGGATTACAGGTGTGCGCCACCACCACCCCCCACCCCACCCCCCACCCCCACCCCCGGCTGAGACTTTGCTTTAAGAAAACAAAACAAAACAAAACACAGTCAGGCTAGTATCGACTTTTTATCATTTTACATTTTTATCAGTTTTACCTTATTTTGTCAATTTTACATTGTTTCACTTTGATTTAATCTAATGTGCTGTCTTATATTCTAGCTTCAGCGGTTGATCCACTAACTTTCTTTACTGTGGTTCCTCCTTCCAATACGGATTGAAACCTATAGTCTGCCACTGTATACTTAGAACACCTGCAGCCTTAAAAAGATGTATTTCTTTGGAATACTAAATAATCATGACACAGGCCTGTTTGAAAAACCTAGAAACTAATATTCTTAATAAGGTATATGTGCCTGCCTGTGCGTGGATCTGAGCATATGAGTACAGGTGCCTGAAAAGACCAAAGAGGGCATCCAATCCTCTGGAGCTGGAATTACAGGTGGTGGTAAAGCACAATGGGTGTTGGGAACCAAACTCAGGCCCTCCAAAAGAGCAGTAAGCGCTTTTGACCACTGAGTCATTCCTCTAGCAAAAGTCTAGAGACTGCATTTTCCCCTAGTGGGTGGTATTCAGAACACACTGAGACAGAGTTTAACTTTGTAGTTCAGATGGGCCTAGAACTCTCTCTACAGCTCAGACTGATCTCAACTTGTGGTATTTCTGCCTCTACCTGCCAACTTCCATACCCATCCCTTATTTAAAAATTTGAAGTAACTTTAAAAAATATCCACAAAGACCATGCTTAAACATCTGCTTTATTTGTTAATGACATGAGTGTGTTGCCTCAATGTATCCCATTTGTGCCTGGTGCCCGCAGAGGCCAGAAGAGGGCGCTGGAGCCCCTGGAAGGGGAATTTTAGAGCCACTGAATGGTTTGCAGCCTTAGTGATCTGGGTGCTGAGAACCGAACTTCGGTCTTCTGGAGGACAAGCAAGGGCTCTTAACCCCCGAGCAATCTCTCCAGCCACAAGGAACATGCTTATGTTTATCTTGCTGACACTGCACACGGTGGGTGTCGGGAGGGTCCTCCCTCCCACATTATCAAACTGCAGTTGGGAGACCTTGTCATTGCTTTTTTGTCATCAACTTCTTGCTCCGCAGGGCCAACGTCTGTGTCTCTGAGGCCAGGCAGGGAAATTAATACCCATGGAAAAAAATAGGTACCAACCTCTCCCGAGATGCTCATTATTGAAACATCATTTACTCGTGGGCTTTGTGCAATTTGATACTGATGCCAAATCACTGTTGAGTTGCCTGCCTCTGTAAGTCATGAGACGTGCCCAGACACGCTTGAATTGCAACCATGGGAACAACGATCACAAAGCAGGAGGCTACACGACTACTGTCTTTCCAGGAGTACATCTAGCTGGTTCTGGAACAAGGTAAAGCCATCACGAAGTTCACAGGCAGCACCCCGTATTGGTACTGCCCTACTTAAAAAAAATCAATGACCTCTTTATTTTTGATTTTATTTTTCTGTTTCTGGTTCAGATAAAGACTCTTCATTCCTCTGAAGTCTGAAACTGAGAGTACTTAAGCTCCCTGGGCACAATCTAGTTAGACAAGTAGGGACAGACAGTGGGTCTGCGCTAGCATCTTTGTTTAGGGTCTGGTAGATGTAGTTAAGCCTATCTGCCTTGTCTTGCTTTTCCACAAAATGCCCTGTAACCTTGTAATAATGAATGTAATAATCAATGCCTCTTGCATCATTCTTTAAGATTGGCATTTGCCTATTTTAAGGGCCCCAATCCATGGCTCATTTGAGGACTTGTAGACTCCCCAGACTCACTGTAAGTGGCACTACCCAGCCTCAGTCCTATGGCCCCTCCTTACCCTGGCTGGATGGCTCATTTGAAGGGTGGATCTGAGGTGAATTAAATGCAGATGTAGGTACGGAGAAGGCAACTGCTATAGGCTCATAATGTCTTCAGGGCTATAATAGAAAAAAAAAGAGATTTCTAGCTTTATTAGTCAGGGTGCTCTAGAGAAACAAAACTTACAGAGTGAATATATATTAAAATGAATTTATTGGAGTGGCTTACAGGCTGTGGACAGGCTAGCGCAATGATATCTCTTAAAGGAAAGTCCAAGAATTTGCTGGTTGTTCAGTTCACAGGCTAGGTGTCTCAGCTGGACTTCAGTGTATGTTGGAATCCCATAGAAGTAGGTTCTAATACCAAAGAAGGAATGTCTCAGCAACAGGATTGAAAGACTTGCTAGTGAAAGTGAGGGCAAGCGGGCAAAAAAGCCAAAACCTTTTTCCTCTGCATCCCTTCACGTGAAACCATGGCCCGAATTTGGAGTGGGTCTTCTCACCTCCAAAGGATCCAATCAAGAAAGTTCATCACTGGTTTGATCACCTGCTTGGATTTTAGTTTATTTCAGATGTAGTTAAGTTGACAACCAAGGTTAGCCATCCCACTAACCCTCACCTAGAAAGGAGAAAAATAAACATTAAAGTTTGGTGAGAAAGGACGCTGTGGAAAGGGGATGCCCAATAGCCATTATGTCCACTGGGGCATCATAGCATCCTGTCACCATGACGTGGTCATTGTTGCTTTGAAATAAAGCTTCTGCATTTATGCATTTATGTGTTTACCCACAGGACTCCCTCACAATGTTTGGCCCACTTACATTTCCTTGTGGAAAGGAGGAGAGCTCTTGTGACAGCCCTTGAGTTTCCATCACTCTCAGAGGATCTATAAGCACTTAACGGTTGTTGTGGGGAAAAGAGACATACATTTCCTTTGGTGGTATAGCTGCCTGCCATTAGCTGTCCATGCTCCTGTGAGTAACCACCTACTTACTCTCTTATTGGTAGCCCGGTTAAATTAAACTTACTATGTTAAGAACGGACTATGCCCAATTCTAAGTGACTCCATATTCTATAGAACAGTGGGTTTTCAGGATATGCATGGCTGTAGGAGACACCATTTTGCAAACAGGCTTTGACTCTATTCAGAGGAAGAAGGAAGATTGCAACCACTGGGTGGACCGAGAAACTGCACCATCTGTCAGACACCACCCGTCCAGCACAGACTGATAAGTGACTTATTCCTGGGAACAGCGAGGGAACCACCCTATATGTTTATTGGAGAGACTTGAAACTGTGGGGGCACTTGGGCGTATTAAAATCTTATCAGGGAAGCCAAGCCTAAGAACTTATCAAACACACCAGATCAAGGAAAGGGCGTAACTCCTTCACCTGTACTCCTTAAAGTGATGGGCACCCCATGTAGGGATGGTGTGGCCCAACACCAATGTATCATCTGATATCTAGTGTGCATTCAGGGACTGATGACTCCTGTATGTGGCTTTTCCCAACTGCAGTTCATGGAGGCTACTCTACTGTCTGCCCATCCACTTGTCCATCTGGACCTGGACTGGCCCAGTTTCCCATTCTGAATCTGATGTAGCCTTTTCGCCTTCAAGTTTTCAGTTTCGCTGTTAAACACACAGCAGCACTTTTGCCAGCAGCTCCCTTCCAGCACTATCTTCTCTATACAAACTTTTCAGCCCGCTTCTGGATTATCTTGACCACTGTTGCTTTAATGTTTTATTCACCCTGCACTGTTCATTCTGGATTGCATGCATGCATAGGCACATGCACACCCACAATAAATACATGAACTGTGTGCTATGTGATGAATGGTTTTCTTTCTTTCTTTCTTTTTTTTTTTCAAGACAGGGTTTTGCTGTGTAGCCCTGGCTGTCCTGGAACTCACTCTGTAGACCAGGCTGGCCTCGAACTCAGAAATCTGCCTGTCTCTGCCTCCCAGGGTGCTGGGATTAAAGGCGTGTGCCACCACCTCTGGGCTGTGATGAGTGTTAATATTAGCCAATAAGACTGGAATAAAGGGATCTGCATTTTCTACTGCCGAGCTACCAAGGTAGGCAGGTTTTCTGACAACTTTCTGTCATTACACCTTCCAAACCTTGTGAATTTATTTTTATTTAATAAGTTCTGACATTGTGGGAAAGCACAAGCTTGTTTGTCTATGTCGCTGCTGGCACACTGTCTTCCTAACACAGTGATTCACCGAGCTAGTCTGGAGTCAAATGGTCTCTTTGCTCTGTCATTACTACCCTACGTGATGTGACTAGATGTTTGTTCGCGCTGTCCCAGGAAAAGTTAACATGACACACGGCTGATCATGAAGACAATAGCAATACTAAGTACTCAGACTGCAATTTCCCTGCACACAGTCTGATGCCACTGCATGCTGCCTACCACAGAGCAAAGCCAAATGGAAGCCAGTGATCGAGAGAGCTCACAGGATACAGATTGTGGCAAGGTCAGCTTCCAGGGCACACAGGGAGGCAGAGAAAGGCAGAGAATGGAATTTGAGGATCCAGAAAAGGTATCCAGCATTTTCTTGTCCTGAGCGGAGTTTGAAGTATCACACTTCCTGTCAGGTCTCTGTGGGACAAGCAATCGAGGGAGGACTCTTTCGAGCTGCTGGCAGGACACAGAGGTGAATGGTAAGGTCCAAGTTGTTTGTTCTTGAGACGGGCCTCTCTGTATGGTTTGGACTGCCCTCGGACTCACTATGTAAGTCAGGCTGGTCTCTAACTCACAGAGATGTGCAAGCCTCAGCCTTCTGGGTGCTGTGATTGAAGTGTGCACCACCATCACAACTGGCAAGGATCTGAGGTTTTTATCCAGGAATTGTGAAATAGTGGGGGTAAGGGACCTAGGTACAACATAGAGATTGGGAGAGAGTCAGATGTGGATGCTTGTGATCCTGGCCCCCAGGGAGGAGAGGCAGGAGGAGCAAGATTCAGCCCATGGAACTGACAGAGGAGCTGGAGGAAGAGAGGAAGGAGAAGAAAAGCCTTCCAGCTTCATTGCTGTTGTTCTGACAAAAAGCAACTTAGGGAAAAGGAAGGTTTTTCTGGTTTATAGTTTCAAGTTACAGTCCATCACTGTCAAGAAGTGGAGGCAGGAACTCAAGTTGGTAGTCACATCACAACCATAGTTGAGAGCAAATGGGGGGGGGGGGGTAACACCTCCTCACTTGGCTGCTTGCTTATGCGCAGCTAACTTTCTCCACAGCTATGGCTCTGGGCCTAGTTCCTGAAATCCTGCACTCACCCTTAGTTACGGGTCACCTTCCCTCTTCAGTTAACAACCAAGACACACCCTACACACATGCCCACAGGCCAATCTCATTTAGGCAAATCCTCAATTGGGGTTTATTCCCAGGTCATTCTAGTAATTCCAGCATTTGGATGGCAGAGGCAGGTAGATCTCAGGATTGGAAGCTGGCCAGGTCTACATAAAGAACTCTGGTCCATCTAGGCTACATAGTGAGTGAAGGGAAGGGGGTGGGGGAGATTGCTTTCGTGACAGGAATTGAGAACAGGCAGAAAGGCCTTTTGGAAGAGGCATGCGTTGGAATTAGATGGACCTTGGGCCTTTCTTGCTTCTAGTGCCACATTATAATTGTTTTCTTACTGTGCCGGTGCAGCTTCATCCCACAGTTCTCCTTCTGCCAAAAAATTGACAGATAACGAACGGGCACACTTCCCTATTTGAAGGTACCAAAAGAAGTCAGATTGCCAGAATAGATCCATATGGTAGCTATTACAAACATAAAGGTTGTTACAGGGGAGATGTGCAATAGAGTAAGAACATATGCACCCCAGCACAGACAAAAGCTGTGGCCTAGCAGGGGTCTGAAGAAACCAGGGGCAAACTCCAATTGTCCTATGGGAGGACTTTGTTTGCAACCTGAAACCACTAATGTTCAACTCTAGAACCCTGGAGGAGGAGGTACAGCAACAAAGCCAGGTACAAGTCATTACACCACTAATGAACTCAAATACTCTGTCATCCAAAATACCTAAAGAAGTCTTCCAATTGGACAAATGTAAGACCGCCATTTAAAACTGGCCAAGGCATCTGAAAAGTCCCTTCTCTAAAGAAAACAAAATGAGTATTAATGATATTAAAAGATACTCGTTAGTTATTGATGAAAAGCAAACCAAAGCCTCAAGACTGCACTTCAGACCACTAGGAACAGACACAGACACAAGAAAGAGAGGGAGAGAGGGAGGGAAGGAGAGAGAGAGAGAGAGAGAGAGAGAGAGAGAGAGAGAGAGAGAGAGAGAGAACGAACATGCAGTGCATAGAAGAGGATGCCTGTGTAATCTCACCTATGGGGAATATTATGAATTTGAGACCAGACTGGGCTATATGGCAAGACAAATTTTCAAAAAGAAAGTGAACAGGACAGCAACAATAAAAATCAAGGAGGTAGACACAAATAAGGAAGGGAAAAGAAAAAGATAATGGGAAGTGAACAGGCTCCAAATGCACGAAAGAGTGTATAAAGATGTCATAATGAAACCTATTGTGACACTTGACTGGCATATGCTAGTAATTTTTGAACGATGGCAAGAATGAAGAAGAAAGGGTACTAGCTTAGGTGGCTATGACACAGTACAGTAACTTTGGAGAAGTTTTTTAGTCATTCCTCGAAACACTAGTGTTCTCATATAACCAAGCAATTTCATTCTTAGGTGTATGCCCAAGAAAAAGAAAGACATATGTTCCTATTAAAGTATATATTAGTGTTCATAAAAGCATTATCTTAGTAACCAAAAAGTGGTAATAAGTGGTGAGTGGATAAACAAAATGCAGTGTAATTGCAAATGGAATACTATTTAGCCATAAAAAATTAGTCCTCTTATATGCTACAACATGGATGAACCTCGAAAACCTTGCCATATTGTGCTAGTCTGAAATGTTGACTTACTATAACCTAGAATCACCTGGAAAGAGAGCATCATTAAGGAATTGTCTAGATTAGGTCAGTCTTTGGCACGTCTATGGAGAAGAGTCTTGATTCTTGATTGATATTGGAGGAGTCATGCATTGTGGGTGGGACCATTCCCTAGACAGGGGATCCTGGATGACTGTAAAAATAGAAAACACTAGTTGAATAGCAAAAGAGCAAGCAGGAAGCAAGGGTGCTTTTGTTTATATGACTAACTGCAACAATTCCTATCTTGATTTCCCCTCAATGGTGGACCAGCACCTGGAATTTTAAGTTGGATAACCCCTTTTTTCCTTTCATTGATTTTTTAATAAGGGTGTTTTATCCCATTAATAGAAAAAAATAAACACATACAAAACAAGACATAAGTGAAAGTACTCACTTCCTTAAGGCATCATAGTATATGGTTCAAACTAATATGAAATGTATCTAATAGTAAAATACAAAGAGAAAAATAAATCAGAAGTTGCCAGGGTATGGAGGGAAACTTGGGGAGATGCAGGGTTACTTTTTGTGGTAATGAAATATTCTGGAATTAAATAGTGATAATGGCTGCACAACATTCTGAATACACTAAAAACAAACAAACAAAAACCTGAAACAGGCCTCCAAATGTGTGCCTGTGGTAGGATGTCTGCCTAATGTGCACATAACCAAATAAAAAAAGGAACACTCCTGCACTGTTGGTGGGAGTGCAAACTTGAACAACCACTCTGGAAATCAATCTGGCTGTTCCTCAGAAAACTGGAAATAGTTCTACCTGAAGACGGAGGGATGCCTAGGCCTATACCCAAAAGATGCTCCACCATACCCCATGAGCATGTGCTCCACCATGTTGGTGGTGAGGAGTTCATTTTTCATCTTATCTCCACTCAGAGGCCAGGCAATGGACCATTTGCTATCAATCCTAAGTGTAATGCACTCTGCTTCTGCCACTGATCCACCTGACTGAGTTGCTTTAAGGCTGACAGCTGCAGCCTTGGGTTAGCACCTCAAAAGTGACACAGCAGGAGGCTAGACAAAGCCTTGGCAGGGAATTGTACTTCTCTACCCTGAAGTCTGCCCTTTGTTCTCAGTACTTGTAAGACTCTCAGAGCATATGTTCACATGGTGGGGAAAAAAACTCATTGCAGGTCTGCACATAAATTCAGTCATAAATTGAATAAGAGGTTATAACAGAGAATACCTACACGCATATACACCAGAAGCAATGATCTGACTTAACTTTCCCCATTTGCTACTAGCTTCCAGGGTCATAAAAATGTTTTAGACTGCCAGGTGGTGGTGGCGCATGCCTGTAATACCAGCACTCTGGGAGGCAGAGGCAGGCAGATTTCTGAGTTCAAGGCCAGCCTGGTCTACAGAGTGAGTTCCAGGACAGCCGGGGCTATACAGAGAAACCCTGTCTCGAAAAAAATCAAATCCAAAAAAAAAAAAAATGTTTTAGACTATAACTAAGCCGTCCTTGAAGTTTTGACAAACTCAGCCAATATCTTATCTTCTGTTCTTGCACCTGGGGTCCTGTAGTGTATAGCTTCTTAATGACCTTAAGTTAATGGTTTCTCTAACTCTTTGGAATGTGCCCTAAGTTTTAGAAGTCTGCTGTTATCTCAGAAGCAATTAAGCAGTCAGTCCTGTTATGAGAGACTCAAATGTCTCTGTGGGGGGTTGCCATTTGGAAACAATGGCACCCTTCCGTGCTAGATGTTTCTGCAGAATAAACACTCTTTATCTTCACATACTGTCTGAATCCGGGGTCTTTCCTTTAGCGATTTTCAAACCCTTACAGATAGCAGCTTTATTCATAATACTGGGAACTGTAGAAACTATAAACAACCCAGACGTCCCTCAACCAAAGAACAGATACAGAAAATGTGGTTTATTTATAGCTGTTAAAAACAAGGGCATTGCCAGGCAGTGGTGGTGCATGCCTTTAATCCCAGCACTTGAGGGGCAGAGGCAGGCGGATTTCTGAGTTCAAGGCCAGCCTGGTCTACAGAGTGAGTTCCGGGACAGCCAGGGCTACACAGGAAAACCCTGTCTGAAAAAAAAAAAAAAAAAAAAAAAAAAAACAACAACAACAACAACAAAAGAAAAAACCAAGGGCATCATGAATTTTGCAAGGTAATGGATGGAACAAGAAAATATCATCCTGAGTGAGGTAACTCAGACCCAAAAGGACATGCATGATATGTACTCAGTAATAAGTACATTAATAAGATATTATCCAAAAAGTACAGAATACCCAAGATATCTACAGACCCAAATAAGTTAAACAAGAAGGAAGGCCCAAGCAAGGGTGCTTGGATCACACTTAGAAGGGGAAACAAAATAGTCATAGGAGGCAGAGGAAGAAAGGGATCTGGGTGGGAGAGTGGAGGGCGGCGGGGGGGGGGGGGGGGGGGGGGGGAGAGGACCGGGAGGCAGGATCAGGTGTGGGGAAAGACAGGAGAGGGCCAGGAGGATGATTGAAAATCCACAGCTGCCTTGGGTTGTGGGAAGGGAGAATCTCTAGGAAGTCCCCAGAGATCTGGGATAGGGTAAGCTCCTATCTGGAGGATCTGGGAGAGAAGTCAATGCAGGTGGCCAGGCAGGACCCGCAGTGGAGGGATGAAGGACACCAACCAACCCACAAAACTTTTGACTCAAAGTTTGTCCTGTCTAAAAGAAATGCAGGGCTGGAGCAGAGACTGAAGGAATGGCCAACCAATAACCCGCCCAACTAGAAACATATCCATGGGCAAGCACCAGTTCCTGACATAATTAATGATACTCTGTTATGCTAATAGACAGGAGCCATGCATAACTGTCCTCTGAGAGGTTCCACCTAGCAGCTGACTCAGGTGGATGCAGACGCCTACAGCCAAACCATGGACCGAGGTCGGGAACTCTTATGGAAGAGTTGGGAGAAGAATTGAAGGCCCTGAAGGGAAGGGAACCCCACAGAAAGAACAGTCAACTAATCTGGACCCCTGAGAGTTCGCAGAGACTGAGCCACCAACCAAAGAACATTCACGAGCTAGAATAAAACTGCTCCCATCCCCTATGTAGCAGAGATGCAGATCAGTCTCCACAGCTGCCTTATCTGGACTCACTGGGAGAGGATGCACCTAATTTGGCAGAGACTTGACATATCAGGGTGGGGGATGTATACCCAGGGAAGCCCCCCCCCCAGAGAAGAAAAGGAAGGGGAGAAGGGGG